>NC_028639.1:16722606-16811482 GCF_001406875.1 Solanum pennellii
ATATATTTAATTATGCACCCTAAAAAACAAAAGTTGTTGTGGATGTACTGGTTGAATGCGCCAACTTACTGCGCAACCGTGCGAGATCAATTTCCGGTGAAGGCAATATTTTTTAACTTTAAAGTCAGTCTTTTATCTCAAAAAAACTTTATAAAAAATTTCTTTTCCGTTTCTTTCTTAATTGAACTTAAAAACAAATAAAAGCTCTAGAACAATTCTAAACAAATTATAAGACTAGTTTTTCCTACCAATATTCTAATTAAAATATATACTGCTAGAAAATATACAACTTACAATTATTGAATAATTAAAATCCTACTCCTTATCTCTACGTAGATTGGTAAATCTTTATTAGCGTTTTTTTTTTTTGGAATAATTTATTGTTGATTCTTGTGATTTGAGATAGATTGATTTTTGACGAAACTAATTCTTCTCAACCAAGTGCTAGTTTTGGAGATAATTCTTTGCATTTTATAGGTGAGTTTGATTTGCAGTCACTTAAATCAAATTCTGGAGAAAGAATATACATCGATACACATAGCCCTAGAATACGAGATGAAGGGAAAAGACATTATATTCAACAAGGATCTTGTCACTCCTAGCCTTACCCTGAGTCACTCTTAGTAGTGCCCCCGTATCTTCAGATTTTGGGATCGCCTCTAGTTTAAGTTAAAGTTTGCCAAATTTCTTATTAGATTTTCTACATGCAATTTTTTTAAAGTTTGCACAAATAGTGTCCCATATAAGAGATACTTCATTTGTACTCCTACCGTTTGTTCTTTAAAAATATACACATATGGAAATTAAGAGTTATAGAATATTGATATGTTTAGGTAATTGCATGAGATTATTATCAATGAGTTTATAATCACATGTTTATCTTACAACCAACAAAGATGTAGTTTATATACTTTCAAACGACTTTAAAATTTATTCAATCAAACATGATTCATCCAGGGAAAAATAACATTGTATTATCACATATATAAGGGCGATGTAATAATATGAAAGAAAAACAAAAAGAGTTGATATCTCACAAAGAAATTATAAAAAATTTAGTGTTTCCAAGGGGTTTCAAACCCTTGGTGCCTCAACTTAAACATTAAGTCTTTTTCTAGTTGCACAATTAGTAATTTTGTTCAATGAGGGGAAAAGGTAATAGATAATGTATTTATCATATACACGCACGCACGCGCGCACACGAACATAATCTTTTGCTAGTTTCAGAATTAGTCATTTTGTTCAATGAGGGGCAAAGATAATATATAATGAATTGTAACACACACACATGCACACGCACACACGTACAAGCACTTGCACGCACGCACCCACTTAGAGAGAAACATCTATACATAAATCAAAAATAGTTATTTGATTGTCCATATACAAGCTAAATTTTTCACAAAATAAAACAAATAATGAAGATATAGATATCAAAGTTTTTTCCATAATTTAAAGAAATTTTAGGTGTGTAACATCAATAAAAGACTAAAAAAATTTCGTTGTTGTTCAACTAAAGATATTTATTGAGAGAGGAAGAAAGTTTTGTGAATTGTAGGATTTTATCATTTGAGTTTAGTGTATAAGTTACAGTTTGACCAAATTTCATATTTGGATTTTTACAAATATTAGTTTTTTAAAAGTTTGCACAAATAGTCTCCTATATTGCCGATATTTAATTTGTGCTCCTAAGGTTTGTTCTTCAAAAATATAGTCATACAAAAATTAAGTGTAATCGAATATTGACATGTTTAGGTTATTACATATGATTATTATCCATGAGTTTATAATTGTCATGCCCGAACCTACACCTTGGCCGGGACTAGCACTTGGTGACCATTACTGGCCTCGAGCGAACCCTTGGCCTGACTTACTTAACTTAGTGGGAGATAACAATCACATATGTAATGATACAAAAACTTATCTCAACTGCATAACAAAATAACTGGAATGTCTTAAAGATTTAAACATTCAACTTGGCAAAAATGGCAACCCAAGTCTTTAACGTAAGAATGAAAATGTAAAGACTACTGAAGTACTAATTGTCTATGACGCCTCTAAACTGACTGATTTGACTATTGGTAAAACCCCCACAATGTCCTATTAAAATAACTAAAGTATGTCCTCCGGAGTGCAAGGAGGCTCACCAACTGACTCTGGAGTGCTCAACTGGATCAACAGTGCGTTGGATGTCAATATTTGTTACCTGCATCTGCATCATAATACAATGCAAGACAAATATCATCAGTACATTGAATGTACGAGTATGCGAGTTTGAAAGTTAGTACAACATAGGCTAGAAAGATATTCTGAAAGGAACACTTACCTTGTCTCTTCTCAACTCATGAATACTTACTAAATTCATTTCATTATAAAGCTGATTTAAACATGTGCGTTTAAAGAGAAGTTGTTTACAAACATGCAATAAACTCTGTGTGTGCCTAAAGATACAAGAAACTCTGGGATGTATATAAAAATACAATGAACTGATGTATATGAAAAAAAACAATACAATAATTTCTATAGGAGTTTCTCTAACCGACAAACATCACATAAGAGCTATAGTGATGTTACAGGATCTACCTCACGCTGCCAGCGCATCCTATACCCGACCAAAGGTATAAGACCTGAACTGTCTAATGGATCCACTAGTATACTATGAAAGAGATTATCTAAAAAGTATGAACTTTTTCTACTCATGGTGGCTACATGGTTTATGGGGGCTGTGAGTTGTCTGAACTCTTCCCATATCGGTGCTCAATACTACTCCCAAAATTATGTTTTAAAAACATACTAGTTTTGTGGTTTTGGGATTAGTGCTCAAAATACTTAGCTCAAAGCTATCTTGGAAGTCATAGTTTCCCTGCTTGCTTCGTTTAGAAAGCTATAGTTCTTTTGTGAAAACTTGCCCTAAGGCTTCTTGGAAATCAAAGTTTTCTTACTAGTTAAATGTTAAAACATTCTAATCTCTTTGGGAATACTTCATCCCCTTATACATTTAAAGAAAAGAACTTCAACTTCACTCTTTATTGAACTCAAAATTTAAGTCTTAAAATAAAGTTAAAATATTTGTAAAAGACTTATGAAAACTTGAAATGACTCATCTTATTCGACTCTTGATTTATCTTAAATTTAATTCTTAACTACTCTTGACTTGACTCTTAACTAATCCTTGAATTTAATTATGGCTTCAAGGAATTAGATTCGTATTTGGAAATATCTCATGATGTTTAGGAATGATTTTAGATAGCTAAACATGAGAAAAATCTGAAAACCAAAATTTGAGGATAGGTTTATGACGCGGAGGCATAATTTGATTTGCGTTCCGAAAATGTCTTTTGAGGCAGATCACCTCGTGTAAGCTCCACAACGCGGAGCTAAAATTTCAAAATTGCATATTGGACGCGCGACACGTTACCAGGTCCGAGTTTTGCCTGTTAAATTTTCTTTTTCGTTTTTCTTCCCTAGTTCACCCAAACTCAGTTCTTTTTCTAAAATCTCTTTTAGATATAGATATCCAGCAAATGTACCTAAGAACCTAACCTGAAATGACCTCATAATGCGACGTTACGAATTCAAAAACTTCACAACTCAGGAAATTCAAGAACAACACATGAATTCAAAAAAGGGTATCAAGATATCAATATTATGATGATTTTAGGATGAATCCAAACTGAAATAACATACTTGGCACGTGGGAGAACCATCCCAACGTTATGAGAGTCTCACATACCTATTTGAAGCAAGTGCCTTAGAGAAAACACCAACGTTCTTGGTTGATCTCTATGATTTCGCCCTTTTTCCCTTCACTTTTTTCTTCTCCTTTCTCCTTATCCCTAGCATAAAAATGCTAATTTTCTAACACTGACCAAGTTCAGTCTTGACCCATATTAAATCCTAAAAATGGAATAAAATAATAGGGTACCTTGAACTATATTCTCTTTGGATTCAAAGAGATGTGGATATTTATTCTTCATATCCTCCTCATCTTCCCAAGTCGCTTCCTCAACAAATAGGTTCCTCCAAAGGACCTTGATCGATGCAACTTCCTTAGTCCTCAACTTGCGAACTTGACGATCTAAAATATGAACCGGAATCTCTTCATAGGATAAGCTATCATTAATCCCAACATTCTCAGTTGGTACAATCAATGAAGGATCATCCATGAATTTTTCAACATATAAATGTGAAACACTGGATGAACTGCTACTAACTCCTGGGGTAGCTCCAACTCATAAGCTACACTGCCAATTCTCTTTGAAATTCTATAAGGACCAATATATCGGGACTAAGTTTCCCCTTATTACCAAGCCTCATAACACCATTCATAGGTAAAAGTTTTTAGATATACCCAATGATCCACCTCAAACACCAATGGCCTTCTCCTCACATCTTTGTAGGACTTCTGACAACTCTACACCATTTTCAATCTCTCTTGGATCACCTCCACCTTCTCCATGGCTTGATGAACTAAATTTGGTCCTATCAACCTTGCTTCACCCACTTTGAACCACCCAATAGGAGATCTGCATCTTCTCCTATAAAGAGCTTCATATGGAGCCATTTGGATGCTCGAATGGTAGTTATTGTTGTAAGTGAACTCGATGAGAGTTAGGTGATCATCCCAATTCCCCTTGAAATCAATCACACAAGCTCTTAACATATATTCTAAGGTCTGGATAGTACGCTTCGTTTGTCCATCCGTCTGAGGATGAAAAGCAGTGCTTAAGTTCACCTTTGAACCCAAACCTTTCTGGAAAGACTTCCAGAATGTGCACTGAATTGTGCACCTCTATCTGAAATAATTGAGACTGGGACTCCATGAAGTCTCACCACCTTCTAAATGTATAACTTTGCATAATCCTCTGTTGAATGAGTGGTCTTTACTAGCAAGAAGTGAGCTGATTTTGTTATTCTATCGACAATCACCCAAATCAAATCATTCTGTGTACGAGACCTTGGCATCCCTATGACGAAGTCCATGTTAATCATCTTCCACTTCCATTCCGGAAGTTCTATATTATGAGCCAACCCTACAGGCCTTTGGTGTTCCACTTTCACTTGTTGGCAATTTGGGCATTTGGCAACAAATTCACCAATGCCCTTCTTCATGCCTTCCCACCAATATACTTCTCTCAAATCGCCGTACATCTTTGTAAGACTTGGATGAATGGAATATCTGGAGATGTGAGCTTCCTCCATGATCCACTCTTAGAGACCATCCATCGTAGGTACACACAACCTACCTTGATACTTCAGCACACAATATCGCCCTTGTTCAAAAGCCAAAACTCTTTGCTTATAAACATTTGCCTTCAAGTCAAGCGAAATGGGGTCTTGGTCTTTCTTCTCTCACTTCTAACACTAGTGATGACTCATCTCCATTAGTAACAACTGTCCCTCCTTCTGTGAACATCTTTTGCTAGTTATATCTTCTCTTTCTCAATGTGGGCGGTACTAACCATAGATAACCTGCTTAAGGCATCAGAAACCACATTAGCCTTATCTGGTTGTTAAAGAATGCTCATGTAATAATCCTTGAGTAATTCTAACCACCTCTTCTGTCTGAGATTGAGTTCTTTCTGGGTGACCACAGATTGTAAGATCTTGTGGTCAGTGAATATGTCAACATGAACACCATACAGGTAGTGACGCCATAATTTAAAGGCAAAAACTACAGCAGCCAACTCCAAATCATGGGTTGGATAATTCTTCTCATGAACCTTTAACTGTCTTGAGGCATTAGCTATAGCTTTGCCATTCTGCATTGATACATAACCCAAACAAACTCTAGGTGCATCACAATACATCACAAAACCTTGAGTACCCTCCGGTAAAGTCAAAACTGGGGTAGTAGTCAACCTCTTCTTTAATTCTTGAAAGTTTTTCTCACAAGCTTCAGACCATTGAAACTTGATTGTTTTCTAAGTTAACATCATCAAAGGAGACAAAATGGATGAGAAACCTTCTACAAACCTTCTATAATAGCCAGCCAAACCCAAGAAACTCGTAATATCCGTTGGATATGTAGGTCTAGGCAAATTCTGCACTGCCTCAATTTTCTAGGTATTGACTATAATACCATCACTGGAAACTATCTGACACAAAGAATGCCACAAACTCAAGCCAAAACTCACACTTGGAGAACTTGGTATGGAACTCTCTATCCTTCAAAGTCTGAAGAACTATTTTGAGATAACGAGAACGATCTTCTTCATTCCTTGAATAGATTAGTATGTCATCAATGAAGATGATAACAAACATATCCAAATAAGGTTTGGAGACTCTATTCATAAGATCCATGGATTTCGTTGGTGCATTTGTCAAACCAATGGATATGACTAAAAACTCATAATGTCCATATTTGGTTCTGAAAGTTGTCTTTGGAATATCACATTCACTTACTCTTAAATGATTGTAGCCTAATCTGAGGTCAATTTTTGATAAACAACAAGCACCCTGAAGCTAATAAAAAAGATCATCAATCCTTGGAGAGGATATTTATTCTTGATGGTCACCTTGTTCAGTTGGCGGTAATCTATACATATCCTAAGGAAACCATCTTTCTTTCTCACAAACAAAATCGAAGCTCCCCAAGGTGAGTAACTTGGTCGAATAAAGCCTTTCTCTATAAGGTCTTTCAACTGCTCTTTTAACTCTTTCAACTCTACTGGTGTCATTCTATATGGCGGAATAGAGATAGAATGAGTATCTGGAAAAATATCTATACCGATATTTATCTCTCTCAGGAGGGACTCTGGGAAGATCATCTAGAAGGACTTCAGGAAACTCTTTTACTACAGGAACTGACTGAATAGGAGGTATCTCAACACTAGAGTCATTAACTCGAACTAAGTGATAGACACACCCTCTAGAAACTAACTTCCTTGCCTTAATATACGAAATAAATTGACCCTTAGTCACTTCTGAACTGCTTTTCCACTCTAAGACTAGCTCATTTGGAAACTGAAACTTCACTACTCGAGTTCTATAATCGACGAAGGCATAACATGCATGAAGCCAACCCATACCAAGAATGACGTCAAAGTCTACCATGTCTAACTCAATTAAATCAGCCATTGTACTCTTGTGATTGACGGATATAGGACAATCATGATAAACTCTTTCTGCTAGAATGGATTCACCAACAGGTGTGGAAACACTGAAGGTTTCACTAAGTTGCTCAAGAATGATGCCATGGCAACATATGGAGTTACAAAAGATAAACTCGCTCTTGGGTCTATTAATGAATAAATAGTATAGTCAACTTGAACCATACGAGCAATAACGTCAGGAAAATTCTCATGTTCTTGGCGATTGTTGAGAGCATACAAGCGGTTTGTTCCTCCGCCAGCACCATAAGTAGCTCCCCTAGGTGAACCCTGTCTGGTGGAGCAATTAATGAAGATTGTGCTCAGTTGCCCCAGTTACCACCACCTTGCTTGTTCTTTGG
Organism: Solanum pennellii; assembly: GCF_001406875.1. NCBI lineage: Eukaryota > Viridiplantae > Streptophyta > Magnoliopsida > Solanales > Solanaceae > Solanum > Solanum pennellii. The sequence continues at coordinate 16,730,060 of NC_028639.1, forward strand.
ACTCTCCCTCATGAAATGCCCGGTCCGACCACACTTGAAGCTAACCATGGAGCCTTCACGACAAACACCGGAGTGATTTCTACCACACTTGGTGCAGGCAGGAGGCTTATTACCTCCATGCGCTACACTATCCAGTGAATATGCAGGCTTAGCTCGGGAGTTCTAACCATGATGCTCAACTCTTTCTCTGAGCGAAAGTGCACTAGTAGATGATGATGAAGCCCCTTCTGTTTCTGAAACTGTGGCCGATTCGAACCACCTTTCTGGTGCCCACTCTCATTCCCAGTCTTGGATTTCTTGAATTTGTACTGTTCTCTGTCCCTCAGCTTTTCCTCCTCTACCTGCTGTATATAGACAATTAACCTCGAAATTTTCATGTCTCCAATAATCATTGCATCCTGACCCTCTTTGCTTGAAGCACGACCTGAGCAAACAATGAATAAGCTTATGCTACTTCTCATATCCTTAACCATCTCCAGAGCATAACAAGATAGTTGGGTGAATCTCAACCCATACTCATGCACACTAAGTGAGTCCTTCATAAGGGTGAGGAACTCACGTACCTTGGCCTCTTTCAGTTCTTAGGGAAAGAAACGCCCCAAGAAAGCTTCTTCAAAGCAAGCCTAATTCAGAGGTGGTGCATTCTCATCTATGCCCTCCTTCCACTGGTCGTACCAAGTCCTAGCCACATTCTTAAGTTGGTATGAAACCAGTTCGACTCTCTCAACGCCAATGACATGCATCACATCAATACTTTCTTCAACTCTTCCACAAAATTTTCCGGATCCTCAGTATTTCTTGAACTAGAAAAACTTGGGGGATTCATCCTCAAGAATTCCTGAATTCTCGAAGTGTCGGCCCCTTCTTGTAAATCTCCCCTCTGTTGACCAACCTGGTTAGTCACAACTTGACCCATTATCGTAATTGCCTCTCTGAACTCAACTTAGTAACCTCTCTTTGTGTTTGCACTTCAGGTGCATTAGGTAGTTCTTATTCCTAGGGTTCAATGTTCCTCCTAGCTGGACGACCTCTTGCTACTCTTCGTGAAGGCATGGTTATCTGAAATACGCACAAGCACGAATTAGAAGGAACTTTTCAGAGATAAAACTCTAATGCACGAAAAGGAATATGAAAGAAGTCAGGAATTTCCTAAATGTTGCAGTCTCCTAATTATAGATGTGGTGCGCTTCTCACCAATAACTAGAACCCTACATACACCACTTTATAGGCTCCCTAGGACTCTTGAACCTTGTACTCTGATACCAAGTTTGTCACGCCCTGAGCCTACACCCTGGGTGGGACTGGCACTCGGTGGTCATTGCTGGCCTCAAGCGAACCCTTGGCCTAGCTTACTTAACTCATTGGAAGAAAACAATCACACTTGTAATGATAAAAGAACTTATCTCAACTGCATAACAAAATAACATGGAATGTTTTAAAAATTCAAACATTCAACTTGGCCAAAATGGAAACCCAAGTCTTTAGCGTAATAATGAAAATATAAAGACTATCGAAGTACTAACTGTCTATGAAGCCGCTAAACTGACTGAGATGAATGTTGGGACAAACCCCACAACATCCTATTGAACTAACTAGAAAGTAATAAAAGATGTCCTCCAGAGTGCAAGGAGGCTCACCAACTGACTCTGGAGTGCTCAACTGGATTAACGATGTGCTGGATGTCGATCCTCGTTAATATGTTTGCATAATAATATTGATGCAGGTCAACTGGCATCAGTACATTGAATGTACGAGTGTGCGAGTTGGAAAGCTAGTACAACATATGATAGAAAGAGATTCTAAAAGGAACACTTACCTTGACTCTTCTCAACTCATGAATACTTACTAAACTCATTTCATTATAAAGCAGATTTAAACATGTGTAGTTTAAAGAGAAGTTGTTTATAAACATGCTATAAACTATGTGTATGCGTGTAAAGATAGAAGAAACTCTGAGATGTATATAAAAATACAATGAACTTATGTATATATAAAAACATAATAACTGCTATGGGAGTTTCTCTAACCGACAATCATCACATAAGAGCTATAGTGATGATACAACTATCTACCTCATGCTTTCAGTGCATCCTATACCTGGCCAATGGTATAAGATCTGAACTGTCTAATGGATCCAGTAGTCTAGTCTGAAAGAGTTCATCTAAAAAGTATGAGCTTTTTCTACCCATGGTGGCTACATGGTTTATTGGGGCTGTGAGTTGTCTGAACTCTCCCCATATCGGTGCTCAATACTAATCCCAAAAATATGCTTGCTCTTATGTTTTAAAACATACTGATTTTGTGGTTTTGAGATTAGTGCTCAAAATACTTAGCTCAAAGCTATCTTGGAAGTCATAGTTTTTTTTTTGCTTGCTTCTTTTAGAAAGATATAGCTCTTTTGTGAAAACTTTCCCTAAGGATCCTTGGAAATCAAAGTTTCCTTACTATTTAAATGTTAAAATATTTTAGTCTCTTTGGTAATACTTAGTCCTCTTATAACTTTGAAGAAAAGAACATCAACTTCACTCTTTACTGATCTCAAAACTTAAGTCTTAAAACAAAGTTAAAATGTTTGTAAAAGACTTATGAAAACTTGAAATGACTCCTCTTATTCGACTCTTAATTTCTCTTAACTTTAATTCTTAACTCTTTTTGACTTGACTCTTAACTGATCCTTGAATTGAATTATGGATTCAAGGAATTAGATTCGTATTTGGAAAGATCTCATGATGTTTACGGATGATTCTAGATAGCTAAACATGAGAAAAATCTAAAAACCAAAATTTATGGTTGTGTCCGCGACGAGGAGGCATAATTTATTTTGGTTCTAAAAGCGTCTTTTGAGGCAGACACCTCTTGTAAGTTCTGCAGCGCGGAGCTGAAATTTCAAAATTGCATGTTGGACGCGCGACGCGGGACCAAGTCCCAGTTCTGCCCGTCAAATTCTCTTCTTCTTTTTTCTTCCACAATTCACCCAAACTCGGTTTTTTTTCTTAAATCTCTTTAGATACAAATACCCAGCAAATATACCTAAGAACCTAACCCGAAATGACCTCATAATGCGACATAATGAATTTAGAAACTTCACAACGCAGGCAATTCAAGAACAAGACATGAATTCAAGAAAAGAGTATCAAGATATCAATATTATAATGATTTTAGGACGAATCCAAACTGAAGTAACATGCTTGACACGTGGGAGAACGATCCCAACGTTATGAGAGCCTCACATATCTATCTGAAGCAAGTTCCTTAGCGAAAACACCAGCGTTCCTGGTTGAAATTGATGATTTTGCCCTTTTTCCCTTCTTCTTTTATCTCCTCCTTTCTCCTTAGCCCTAGCGTAAAAATGCTAATTTTTCTAAAACTGACCAAGTTCAGTCTTGACCCATATTAAACTCCTAAAAATGGAATAAAATAATAGGGTAGCTAAATGGACAAAATACCTTTAAAATCTCGGATTGGACATGTTCTTAATTCAACAATCCACCTTCTGATAGGAATATCTCCCTCATACGACGTCGAAAATATGCAAATTTTGTGGCCTTGGAAAGATCTCTTCAAGGGATTTCTAACCATACTTACCCTAACTCATGTTGAGCTAGAAGTTATGACCGTTTGAGAATGACCAAAAACTCACTTTTATACTTAAAAAATTTTCAAAATTTTTCCTATTCTTTCCAAAAATAACTATTCTTAACTTCTTTGTTTAATCCTAGCTATATCGGATTATGAGATGTTACAATATAAACAAAGCATAAACATTTTATTGTTGTTAAAGGGGTTTCAAACCCTTGAGCCTCAACTTAAACATTAATTTTGTTGCTAATTGTACAATTAGCTATTTTGTTCAATGAGGGACAAAGGTAATATATAATGCATTGTCACACACATGCACACACGTGCGTGCACGTACACACTCCTACGCATGTTGGAACACACGCACACAGAGTCTTTTGCTAGTTGCACAATTAGCCAATTCTTTCAATGAGGGGCTAAGGTAATATATAATGGATTTGTCACACCCATATACGCACGTGCACGCACACAGACTCTTTTGATAGTCACACAATTAGTCATTCTTTTCAATAAGGGGAAAAATTAATATATAATAGATTCATCACACACATGCACATACGTACACACAGAGAGTAAAGTATATACATATATCAGATATAGTTATTTAACTATCCATAGTTAACTGAGAAACGCTTGCGCGCGCACAGGAAGAGAGAGAAAAGTGTATACATCTATCAAAGATAGTTATTTGACTGTCCATAGTTAACTAAGAAAAATTTCATTTTTTTCACTAAAATTTTCTAAATTTATATGAATAATGTATACAAGCTATATCTTTCACAAATTAAAACAAACAATGAATACATAGATACCAAAGTTTTCTCCATGATTAAATGAAACTTGAGGGGTGTTAACGTCAGTAAAAGACTTTCGAGAATTCATAGAGAGAAAAATTATTTTCGTTGTTGTTCAACTAAAGATATTTGTTGAGAGAGAAAAAATGTCCTTTGAATTGTAGGATTTTATCATTTGAGTTTGGTGTGTAAGTTACAGTTTGATCAAATTTCTTATTTAGATTTTCTAAATGTAAAGTTTTTAATGTTTGCACAAATAGTCTCCTATATTATTGATATTTAATTTGTGCCCCTATACGATTTGTTCTTCAAAATTAAAGTCGTATGAAAATGTAAATTTTTAAAGTTTGCACAAATAGTCTCCTATATTATTGATATTAATTTTTGCCCCTGTGGTTTGTTCTTAAAAAATATAGTCATACCAAAATTAAGTGTAATAGATTATTGATATGTTTAAGCTATTGCATGAGATTTTTATCAGTTTATAATCACATGTTATCTTTTACCCAACAAAGTTGTAGTTCATATACTTGTAAACGATTTTTAATTTATTCAATCAGGCATGATTCATTAAGGAAAAAAAAACAATAACCCGTTATCACATATAAAGGGACGTGTAATAATATGAAAGAATAATAACAAAGTTGAGATCTCATAAACAAAGCATAAAACATTTAGTTTTGCCAAGGGTTTCAAACCCTTGGCGCTTCAACTTAAACATTAAGTATGTTGCTAGTTACACAATTAATCATTTTGTTCAATGAAGGGCAAAGGTAATATATAATGGAGTCACACACACGCACACTATCAAACATGCACAAACAAGTACACACTCGAATGCCCGCGTACACACATAGTCTTTTGCTAGTTACACATTTAACCATTTTGTTCTATGAGAGGTAAGGGTAATATATAATTGATTTGTCACAGTCACACATGCACGCATCCATGCACATGCACACACAAAGCGAAAAATGTATACATAAATCAAAGATAGTTATTTGACTTTGCAGAGTTAACTGAGAAAAATTTCTTCTTTTTTTTTGCAATAAAGTTTTAAATATTTATATAAATAACTAATGCAAGCTAAATCTTTCACAAATTAAAAGAAACAATGAAGATATAGATACCAAAGTTTTCTCCATAATTTAATGAAATCTGAGGGTGTTAACATCAATAAAAGGTTTTCGAGAATTCAAAGAGAGAAAATTTATTTTTTTTGTTATTCAACTAAAGATATTTGTTGAGAGAGGAAAAATGTTTGTGAATTGTAGGATTTTATCATTTGAGTTAAGTATTTATGTTATAGTTTGACCAAATTTTTTATTAGATTTTCTAAATGTAAATTTTTTAATGTTAGCACAAAAAGTCTCCTATATTATTGATATTTAGTTTGTGTCCCTACGATTTGTTCTTCAAAAATATAGTCATAAGAAAATTAAGTGTAATAGAATATTGATACGTTTAGGTTATTGCATGAGATTTTTATTAATGAGTTTATAATTACATGTTTCTCTTACACCCAGCAAAGTTTTAATTCATATACTTGTAAATGATTTTCAATTTATTCAATCAAGTATGATTCATCCAGGAAAAAATAACACTATCATGTTATCACATATATAGGGGCGGTGTAATAATATGAAAGAAAAATAAAATAATTTAGATCTCACAAATAAAGAATAAAAATTTTAGTGTTGTCAAGGGGTTTCAAACCCTTGGCGCCTCAACTTATACATTAACTTTGTTGCTAGTTGCACAATTATTCATTTTGTTCAATGAGGAGCAAAGATAATATATAATGAATTTGTCACACACATGCACGCGCACACATGCACATACGCGTGGGCACGTAGACACTCACACACATGCGCGCACGTAGAGTCTTGTGCTAGTTACACAATTAACCATTTTTTCAATGAGGGGCAAATGTAATATATAATGGATTTGTCACGCTTCCACACACATAGAGCGAAAAGTGTATACATTAATCAAAGATAGTTATTTGGTTGTCCATAGTTAACTGAGAAACTTGTACACACAGAGAAAAGTGTATATATAAATCAAAGATAGTTATTTGAGTATCCATAGTTAACTGAGAAAAGCTTCGTTTTTTCAATAAAGTTTTTTAAATTTATATGAATAATTTTTATACAAGCTAAATCTTTTACAAATCAAAATAAACAATGAAAATATTGATACCAAAGTATTCTCCATGATTGAATGAAATTTGTGGGGTGTCAAGATCAATAAAAGACTTTTGAGAATTCATATAGAGAAAATTCATTTTCATTGTTGTTCAACTAAAGGTATTTGTTGAGAGAGGAAAAACTTTTGTGAATTGTAGGATTTTATCAATTGAGTTTAGTGTTTTAAGTTAGGGGCGGACCCACATGCACCCGAGAGGGTGCAGCTGATAACTTTTTTAGCAAATGTCATATATATATATATATATATATATATATAGATAGATAGATAGATAGATAGATAGAAAAATAGATAGATAGATAGATAGATAGTTGATAAAATGAGTATATATTTAAATGTGCATCCTAACAAACAAAAGTTGTTGTTGATGTACTGGTTGAATGCGCCAAGTTGCTGCGCAACCGCGCGAGATTGATTTCCGGTGAAGGCAATATTTTTTAACTTTAAAGTCAGTCTTTTCTCTTAAAAAAACTTTTTGAAAGTTTGCTTTTATCATAACACATTTTTTCACCTCATCTGGTCTCACTCCTTTCTTAACCACCCTTTCGTTCCTTTCTTAATTGAACGTAAAAACAAACAAAAGCCCTAGCAAAATTCTGAACAAAATATAAGACTAATCTTTCCTAGCACAATTCTAAACAAAATATAATACTACTAGAAAATCTACAACTTATAAGTATTCTTCACTGCATAATTGAAATCCTACTCCTATTATCTCAACGTAAATTGGTAACTACTTCTTTATAAGCATTTTCTTTTTTGGAATAATTTGTTGTTGATTCTTCTAATTTGAGATGGATAATTTTTTGACGATTCTTTCGACCATGTGCTAGTTTTAGAGACAATTCTTCGCATTTTATAGATGAGTTTTATTTGCAGCCACTTAAACCAAATCCTGGAGAATGAATATCCATTGATAAATATACCCCTCGAATACGAGATGATGTGAGAAGATACTATATTCAGCAAGGGTCTCACCACTCCTAGCCTTACCCTTGAGCCACTCTTAATAGTGTCCCCCTATCTTCAAATTCTGAGTTCGTTTTCTGTTTAAGGTACAGTTTGACCAAATTTGTTATTTAAATTTTCTAAATGTATATTTTTTAAGTTTGCACAAATAGTCACCTATATTACAGATATTTAATTTGTGCCCCTACGGTTTTTTCTTTAGAAATATAGATATACGGAAATTAAGTGTAATAGAATATTGATATGTTTAGGTAATTACATGAGGTTATTGTCAATAAGTTTATAATCACAAGTTTATCTTACACCCAACAAAGATGTAGTTTATATACTTGTAATTCATTCAATCAAAGCATGATTCATCCAGGGAAAAATAACAACATCGTGTTATCACATATATAGAGGTGGTGTAATAATATGAAAGAAAAATAAAAGAGTTGAGATCTCACAGACAAAGCATAAAAAATTAAGTGTTGCCAAAGGGTTTCAAACCTTGGCGCCTCAACTTAAACAATAAGTCTTTCGCTAGTTGCAGAATTAACCATTTTGTTCAATGAGGGGCAAAGGTAATATATAATGGATTTTTCACACGCACACACAAAGAGAAAAGTGTATACATAAATCAAAGATAGTTATATGAATATCCATAGTTAACTGAGAAACGCGCGCGCACACACGGTGAAAACTGTATACATCAATCAAACATAGTTATTTAATAGTCCATATATAACTGAGAAAAGTTCCTTTCTTGCAATAAAATATTAAAATTTATATGAATAATGTATACAAGCTAAATCTTTCAAAAATTAAAACAAACAATGAAGACATAGATACCAAAGATCTCTCCATGATTTAATGAAATTTGAGGGGTGTTATCATCATTAAAAGACTTCCGATGATTAATGCGAGAAAATTTGTTTTCGCTATTGTTCAACTGTAGATATTTGTTGAGATAAAAAGCAAGTTTTGTGAATTGTAGGATTTTAATTTGAGTTTAGTGTTAAAGTTACAGTTTTACCAAAATTTTTATTGAGATTTTCTAAATGTTAAATTTTTTAAAGTTTGCACAAGTTATCTCTTATATTACTGATATTTAATTTGTGCCCTACTATTTGTTCTTCAAAAATATAGTCATACGGAAATTAAATATACTAGAATATTGATATGTGTAGGTTATTGCATGAAATTATTATCAATGAGTTTATAATCACATGTTTATCTTACACCCAGTAAAGATGTAGTTCATATACTTGTAAACGATTTTTAATTTATTCAATCAAGCATAATTCATCTCGGAAAAATTAACAACATCGTGTTATCACATATATAGGGTGGTGTAATTATATGAAAAATTATTCGTCAAAAGCTAATACAATAAAAGATGAAAGATATAAATAATTTCATGTAGTAATTATATGGATTCATAATATTATAACTAAAGAATGTTAAAAGGTGTAAATAACGTTTGCAATAATTCGTAACAACTAAGAAAATTTATAATGTTATAAGTAGAGGATTAATTTGCAATAGATGTATTTCTAATAATTTTTATACTTAGATAAATCAATATGACTTTTAATTAATGTTACTATTTTTTCACATAGTTATTACATTTTGGTTTAATGTAAGGACAAAATAAAAACATTTATTTCATATTACTGAATATAAATTTTATATTGTAATTGATAAATTTTCAAATGATTGATATATATTCGCATAGTTTCATTCTTGAGAAGTTAAATAATTTTGAAAAAAGGTGCTCAGAAGCATATATTTACATCACAAGAAAAATTGTTAACAATAACAAATGAATTCAGATTACATCATGTTAACTTCATATATTGAAACATTACATACTAATGTATATATTAAGAAAACAAATAATTATTATATCAACAAAATTATTTTTCTCAAGTACTCGAGGTTATAGAATGTACCCTCTTAGGATCATTCGATTTACTTTATCAGAATAGTGGTACCCCATATTCCGCTAAACTTCGAACTCACTCAGGGACAATAAATCATACAAAAAATTTTAAAATGCAAGAAGTAGGAGATTAAAAAAAAATTTGGTTGAAAAATAAGAGAAAGTCGCTCAATTTATAGTCAACAAAGGGCAAATGAACAAATGTTTTTCGTGTCTTATTTGAAATGTCATGACCTTCCGAGAAGTCACAACCTTTTGGAAAAGTCACAACATATTGAAAAAGCACAAATCACCGAAAAATCGCAAATCTTTGAAAAAAGTCACAACTTATTGGAAAAGTCATAACTCATCGAAAAAGTGACATTTTCGAGAAGTCACAACCCTTTGAAAAAGTCACAATTTATTGAAAAAGTCACAACTCTTTGAAAAAATCAAAGCTCGTCGAAAAATCACAACCCTTTGAAAAAAGTTTCAACTTATCGGAAAAGTTACAACTCATCAAAAAAGTCACAACTAAGTTAGGGATATTATAGTAATTTAACATTCAAAGACTTCATGCTTTTAAGGTAACTAATTTTTTGACTCATGTGTTGCACGCTATTACCATTTCCGAAAATATATGTTATAGTAAAAAGTATTTCTTATTCAAGCGAAGATTTTGAATAATGAGCTTAGTAAAAAATAATATTGCAAATTCTTTTGTGAATGTTTGACTTCGATCGTCATACATATCTCTTATTCACGCAAATCTATGAAAATGGTCAATGAAAAATTTTATTAGTTAAAGGCAATAATGTATATATTTATTTCAATTTGATGAGTTTCAATTATGTAATTAGTCTTATCTCGCTAATATTACCTTAAAGCCAATTTTGTTTTGTATTTTTCTTGTCATCTAACCAGATGTGTTTTGCATGTGTATTCCACGTTAAATTTTTTAGATGTCATATGAACATGTGAAAAGAACAACTACATTTTATATATTCACATATTTTCACAGTTTCTTTTGTAAAAAAATAAAATCTGGAATATTTTAAAATAATATATTTTGATGTTAGAAGATCTTGTTAACTTGATAATACATTTGTGACATGTATAATACTTTAATTTAAATACAAATACCTACCCAAATATAAATATATATATTTGCATTAACAAAAATATTTATCTCATAAAATTAACTATTAAATAAATAATAAAAATTAAACTAATACAAACTTCAACTGGTGTTATTACAAGTCATATAAGATTTTCTTCATCTAAAATATTGAAATACTAGAAATAGTAAATAAGTAAAACAAAAGGGCAATGTTTATATTGTTGTTTCCAACAAATTTTAAACATATGGAAAATAAATAAACCATACAAATAAAATATGAAGAAACATGATTTTATTAATCAAGATAGATTGGGGATACAATTATGTTGATCCCTTGATTCTATTCTCTTAAGATTTATACATGATTCGAGGGCCGTTAGTGGCGTATTTCTCGAACTAGGATGATTTAGATTTGACCTCTCTATATGAATAATCCATCAATTTGCGGAGTATTCTAGATCTTGATCTCTTTATGAAATTTCCGAGATGCCTTTTAAGGGAATTTAGTACCCTTTATATATGCATAAACTAGGGTTTAGGATTGAGTAGCCTCCAAGAATCCTTATTTAAGTTGAACACAATTTGTAGAGTCTAACTCAAATTGAACGCATCTTGTAGAGTCCCACAAAATTTCAATGTCTACAAATGCCCCTGCTTCAAGGCTTGATGGAGTGTAGACTTGTGAAACTCAAAGACGAGGCTTGAAGTACTCATTCTTCCATCTTTGCAGCTTCAGATTTTCAGATTTGATTTAAAGGAGATAGATGAAGGACAGATTTGGTCCCACTGGGCGTGCCAATTTGTTTCCAACAAATTTTAAACATATGGAAAATAAATAAACCATACAAATAAAATATGAAGAAACATGATTTTATTAATCAAGATAGATTGACGGTACAATTCTGTTGATCCCTTGATTCTACTCTCTTAAGATTTATCCATGATACGAGGGCCGTTAGTGGCGTATTTCTCGAACTAGGATGATTTAGATTTGACCTCTTTATATGAATAATCCATCAATTTGCGGAGTATTCTAGATCTTTATCTCTTTATGAAATTTCCTAGATGCATTTTAAGGGAATTTAGTACCCTTTATATATGCATAAACTAGGGTTTAGGGTTGAGTAGCCTCCAAGAATCTTTATCTAAGTTGAACACAATTTGTAGAGTCCCAACTCGAATTGAACGCATCTTGTAGAGTCCCACAAAATTTTGATGTCTACAATTGTAATAACAAGCAAACTTCGTGGGAGTTTAAATCACATAAACATTGATGAATAATGTCATTCTTTTGTCTTGAGCATTAAAAACAAATTGTGACAATTCTCTATATTTCGAAAAAAAGATATACAAAAGCATATATCTTCATCTTAAGAGAAATTGTTGACAAAAATAAATGAATTTAGACTACATCATGTTAACTTCATATATTGAAACATTACATACTAATGTATAGATTAAGCAAAAAAAATAATTATTATATCATCATAATTATTTTCCTCAAGTACTCAAAGTTATGGAATATTATACTCTCTTAGAATAGAATGACTTACTTCATCAGAATAGTGGTACCTCATAGTCCGCTAAACTTCGAACTCACTCAACAACAATAAATCACACAAAAAAATTTAAAATGCAAGAAGAAAAGTAGAAGATTAAAAATATTGTGGTTGAAAAATGAGAGGAAGTCCCTCTATTTATAGATAACAAAGGGTAGTAAAAACAAATGTTTTTTGAGTCTTATCTTAAAAGTCATGACCTTTTCAAGATGTCACAACCCTTTGAAAAAATTTACAACTTATTGAAAAAGTCACGACTCTTTGGAAAAGTCACAACTTATTGAATAAGAGCCTGTTTGGCTCAGCTTAAAAGCTGATCAAACTGACTTAAAAGCTGGTTTTTGACTTATTTAGCTGTTTGGCAATACTCAAAATAACTTATTTTAAGTTTAAAAAAAACTTATTTTAAGCCAAAAGTTAAAAGCTGGGGTAGGGGTGCTTTTTTTTTTTGTGCTTATAAGCTGTTTTAAGTTAACCACATTTTTACCTTTTTGCCCTTAATATTTTTATACAATCTCCAAATTACCCACATAACCCTAACATTTGTATTTATTTTAGTTTTTCCACTTTTATGTTAGTAAAGTGTTCTCATTTTGATATTTGTATTTGAATCAAACAACTTATTTTTGAAATATGAATTAATATTCCTCTTATAAGTAATTTGTTGATAAAGAAGTATGTGGATGATAGACAATTACTATTACTAATGAATGAAAATAAAATAAATCTTAAATCTTTCAAGTGATCTATTCAAATTATATATTATTAAAATGTAAAATAAGTTGCACATATAAATTAAATAAAAATTTATATTCCTCTTATAAATAATTTGTGATAATAAAGAAATATGTGAATGATAGACAATTATTATTACCTATGGATGAAACTAAAATAAATCTTAAATCGTTCTTTGATCTATCCAAATTATATATCTTTAAAATCTATAATAAGTTTATATTCTTCTTATAAATAATTTGTGATGAGAAAGAAATATGTGAATGATAGCAAAATATAATTATTTATGGCTGTAAAATATAAATTAATTAACTTTTATTATGTTAACAGCTTTTAAGGGTATTTCAGACATTTTGATTTAAAAAGCTGTTTATCAGCACTTATTTGCCAAACACATCAACAATTTTTTTTTAACTTCAGCACTTTTATCCAAACGCATAACTGCTTATTTTAAAAATAAGTTTCATCACTTTCAAAAGTACTTTTTTAAAGCTGCTTTTATTAAGCCCATCCAAACGGGCCCTAAGTCACAAATCTTCGGAAAAGTCACAACTCATCGAAAAAGTACAATCCTTCAGAAAAAATCACAACTTATCAAAAAAATCACAACCTAAGTTAGGGATATTATAGTAATTTAGCATTCAAGTTAGGAGTTCATGTTTTTAAGGTAATACAGAAAATAGATAGATAAATAAATAAATATCATATATCATATATATACATATATAAAAGAAAACCTTAGACCTGCCTATGTGGCGCCACCACAAACCAGAATTTCCTTTTAAATTTATTTATTTCCAAAACTAGTCTTCCCCTTTCATGAAAAATTGTGACTTTTATGAAAAGTTGTGAATTTAATGAAGAGTTGTGACTTTTACAAAAAGTTGTGACTTTTATGAAGAGTTACGACTTTAATGAAGAGTTGCGACTTTCATAAAAAGTTGCGACTTTTATGAAAAGTTGCGACATTAACGAATAGTTGCAACTTCTATGAAAAGTTGTTACTTTTATGAATGGTTATGACCTTTCGAAGAGTTGCAATTTTTTTAAATAGTTGTAACATTTTCCATAGGCACAATACATATTTGTGTACTAGCCCTTTGTTGTCTATAAATAGAGGGATTTCCTCTCATTTTAAAACAAGAAAATTCTAAACCTCTTTTTCTTCACAACTAATTTTTTGTGTACTTTGTTCTTGTTGGGTGGCTCACAAACGTCGTTGCTTATGTTACAAATCTTGGTATATTTTTTACAGTCATTAATTTATACTTATGTTATTAAGGATAAATGATAAAATGTAATAAATTTCATTTTCCTTTACATTATTAATGTTTATTACCACGTAATCTAGTATGTAAAATAATAGTGTCTTAGTTTTAATAACGGATAGATTTAGAATATTATTTTATAAATTCTCTAATATTAAATTCCTGCACGAAGCTCGGGTAATTTTACTAGTATATATATATATATATATATATATATATATACACACACACTAGTAACCAAGGTCACTGGCTGCTGTGACACCCCATCCGTTTACATAGGTTCCTTCTAAAGTGAAAATGTAGTCATATTTAAGGTCTAATGTTTGTTATAATGGAAAGTTCCTCTTTTTATTCAATAGGTAGAAGAATAACAATTTTATTTTTTTTTTAAGAATGACTATTTTGAACTCTCTATAATACATCAACGGCATAGTTGACTTAATAGATGATATACTTATACCTTATAAACCAATTCTAATACGTTAAGACATAGTTGACCTAATAGATTAAATAAAAATATTTTTAAATCATTTCTAATAGGTTAAAGTACATTTTTTAACCTTTTCCATTTTTTCCAGTCGTGTATGGAGAATGATTAGAACTGTTTCAAGTCCTAATTTGAAGATGAGACATCTAGCTTGTTCAGATTAAAAGTTATCAAAACATTAGGAACGTTTTGCTTTTATCAACACAGGAAATAACAAATAAGGCTTCTCCTTTAGATATGTACTCCCACAAACTTCTTTTTTTACACATCAATCAAAAGGGCATTCAATAGTTAATTGCCATTTCAAGACCTAACATAGATAATCATATACACAAACAGAAAACTCCCACTTCTCTTGCTGTTAACCAAAAGAGTCTTATCAGCCTTCACTTATAGAAACAGTAAAATAGCATGGAGATGACCTACCGACGCAAGAAAATTTATAGCGTAAATAATGACTTCATTATCATTTTACTAAAACTCGTATTCATGCACACAAGCACCTCCACTATATCATGTCTCTCTGCATCAAAATGAGATGCCCTTTACACCACAGTTTCTCCAAAAAATTACTCTTTTATATAAGTTACAAAATTGAAGTGACTTCGGAAATCCACATGCTTCTCTGCTCTCTAGCATGTTTCAAAACTTGTACTTCAATCTCCTAACTGCTCTTTTCAATCACTTAACTGTCGTCCAACAAGAGACGGTGGTTGTAGTGCTCTTTTGTACGTCCAAGCAGCAGACATTTTCAACCTCAAGGCAATCTCTGAATTGGACACAGTAACATGCAATGATCTGTTCTCCAGCACTATGGAGGACTCTGGAACCATGTCAAGAGTAGCTCCATGACTGCTGAATTTAATTCAAGTAAGACTGCTCTCAACATATTCCATTGCTTTCCTTTTCACAGCCTCCATTCGTTCATCATCACCATGCATCTTTTCGTACTCAAGATACTTCTTAAAGAGGAACTGCACTCCAGACATCACAAACCATTAGAAAGGGATAGGGCACCACCATCTTAAAACAAGAAGAAAACCAATTGAAAGAAACATCTTAGCAATTATTCCAGGGTCTTGAAAATATAATAATCACCTTCATCTTTTTGGGTGGAAGGCTGAGAGTAATTGCCCTCTCAAATAAGGCACGGATCACATCTGCATCTCCCAGACGAATCTCCTGTTCATTTGGTTTAGTTTTGAGTCATGTACAATAAAAAAGATTTTCTTCGCACACACATAGAGTGCAGTTTAATACAGTACCTGATCAAGATATACGCTCCACAGATCAGTTCTCTTCGGATATTCACGAAGCATCTTCTCAAACAAGGAGCGACCCCTGTCAGGAACTCCACACTTGAACTCTAGAATAGCTGTCTGTGTGATAAAGTTAATATGTTTGTGCACAGGAAGACTTAGCAAAGCACGATTCACCACTGACTGGACTCCATCTTGTTTTTGTTTCAATAGCCACTGAGTCCGCCTAAGCCAAACCTAAAAGCAAAGGACAACAAGAGTTGGCAATAGCTAAATAGAAATCAGCCAAAGTATTTCCAAAACCACTCTTAGGTGTCAGTACCTTGCACGAATGCTTGAACTTCTTAACCATCTTGTTAAGAAGTTCATCTGTGAGTTTGTGTTGCTCAGTCCTCTCATACATTCCTAACAAGGCCAAATGCACTTTTTTGGGATCACAATACTGCAATGCTCTTTGGAATACTTTTGCAACAGCTTCCTGGATCGTAATCAATAATGTGGGATTCAGAAGCAAATACTTAAACCGTAAATAAAAATAGCTCTACATTATTGTTTTGCTGTACCTCTGGGGGATTTCCATACTCGTTTTCTAAATTGAAGTAGGCAACCCAAACATTCAGCTTTTCTAACTCTTCTCGCACGTTTATTGTCCTCAAAGCCCTAGAGAAAAGAACCAATAAACAATTAACAGGTTATACATAATTTTCCATCACATTATACAACTCATAGTACCTAAGAACACAACTGCACAAAAAAATCATCACTTCCATGGCCAAGTATGAGTTGTGCATTTGACTTTGCACCTCATGTGATTATTTTAATTGTTCCATGTAAGGAATCCTTAGGAGCAAAAGTGTTATACTTAAAAAAAAAATATAGATCACAAATATCTTCTGAGGCACTTAAATGTAATGGCACACCTGCCCAAGATAGTTTTTCCCAAAATGTGATCATTAGATTGACAGTGAAAGGGGCGCAACCCTAACAGAAGGAACTCCTTTTTTTTGGAGAGTTTACGGTCCAGTTAATATATTGACTATTCTATCAAATAGAAGTTTGAATCACAAGAAGCAGACTTCACAAGGAGCATACATAGTTTAGAAGAGCTGAGAACAACTAAAAGTAATAGCTTCACATCCAAGAGCTTAAATACCAATATGACCAAAGGTTTATCGAAGGATAAAATTCCAGCTACATCCTTATACTACCAAAGATATTTGCTTGTTTAAACTCTTCATTTGCCAGAAATAGAATTCACGGTAGAATATATAACTTCGAAAGATTACCGTTCTGCAATCGATCGTGCCTTCTCAACATCAGCCAAAGACAGCACAAATGCCATGTATTTTATCCAGACAAAGCTGCTATTTGGGGAACTTCTAACTAATTTCTCAAACTCATCTTCATCCCTTGGAATATCTTTTTCCAGTAATCTTTCCTCAGCAGCTCTAATTTCTTGTTCCCTGCTTAAAAAGATTGCATCACATGAACACAGTTATGATATGGACAACATTGCGCTCTGTGAATTAGTAAACCGGAAGAACAGGTAAGAAAGAAAAATAAACGGTACCTCAATCTTTTAGCTTTTTTTGCTACATGTTTCTGGTTCTTGTCATCTGAAGTACCGAAATTGGTAGTAGCACCACCTGAGTTTTGATTAACTACATCACCCATATCCAAATTTTCTGTATCATCAAGTGGGACCTCCAGTGGTAGTATGGATGCACGAGATTCAACTTCAGCAAGGAACAGGTCCTTCCCATCAACAGATTCATCATCAAGATCCTCCCGGCCTTGAGAGCTACTCTCGCGTGATGAAGTTGATTGAATACCAATGGAAAGAGCATCTCCATTCACTGCATGACCAGAACTCGGCCTTGCATATGTTTCACCACTTGTAGCATCATTAATATATGAATTCTTCATCCCTAGTGAAATTCGATGTCTTTCCTTATCCACCTGAGAAAAGGTTGAAGAAAATGTGTTTGAAATGGAACAGATCCTGATGGCAGAAATGACGCAAGCTATACAGCCCGTAGTCATCACTCATGCAATTCTCAAAAAGCTAGATTAGCACTTGTAATGATTTAGGAGGAAGAGCAATAAAATAATTTGACATGCAAAATCAAGTATCGACTTCTAGAATTCACGTATATAACATGGTCTAACATTGTTAATTTTGTCCAAAACGAGGAGAACGAAGAGCAAACAAAGCATATAAATAAACTTCGTTACATCAATCTCCCTTTTCCTGCTGGCATGATAAACTTTCATGTATTTCAAAATATTTGTCTACACTACCAAATAGGAGTGTCATACAGAACAAGCATTTACCTTCAAAATCTTTGCCGTCACTCTATCCCCAGCTTTGTGTCTAGAGTCAATATTGTCGACATGATCGTCAGAGATTTCTGATACATGGCACAACCCAACCTAGAAAATGAAGCTGGAATCATCAGCATACATGTAAAACACAGCTTTCTGCTAGGAACTATAGCTTATCAATATTGCAAATTGATGAGAAAAATACATTCATGATTAGTATCAGAACATTCTTCAAGAATAGGGAAATTTCTTATAGCTGAAGAAAATACAAAGCAGAAAAAAGATGCAGCTATCAGTAAAGAGTCAAGAAATTCATTACAGCTGATGAAATTACAATAACGTAAAAAGATGTAGACTGATTTATTAATAATAAAGTGAGTTGGATCTATGTTTCAAAAGTAGTAATGTGGTCCCTTAGGTCATAACTTATTTTCAAGTCAAAACTACTTGAAGTGACTCTTACATACCAAGTTTGTGTGATCAACTGTGATAAACAATCCATATGGTTCAACTCGCTTGACTCTACCAGATATGACATCACCAACAGTCAAATTACTTAGAGCATCTCTATCAGACTTGGGAGCACCAACTGCACTTGATGTCCTTAGAGTGATTTCAACTCGCTTAGACAAGGGCTCCACGGAAACCACCCTGTAGTACAGAAACTTAGTATACGAGAACATGAGGATTGAGACAGTTAAACAATTTATTCATAGTGAGAAAACTTACCTTCCAATGACAAGTTTACCAACAGGGAATCCTTTCTCTATATTTTCCACATAGCCATCAGACAAGTTTGACAGGAGAACTTTCGCATCAACTTTGCGCGAAAGTATTACGAAACATCCTTTCGGTGATACATTTTTCACATAAGCCTAAAGTAAAAAATGGAAAAGGAACCTCCATGATTACACTTGATTGGCAGAAGAAGGAAATCAATCATAATTGCAGATGCAGTGACATAGAAAGACTAAACTACTAAAATGATTTTACCAATGAGTTTAAGTATACAATCAGTCTATATCATGTTTTTTTCTTTTTGCTTTCTATCTAGAATGTTTTTAATGATAAAGGACGAATAAACAAGAGTTTTTAATGCATATGTAAGAATGAAGGATGCTGAAAGATTTCATTAGAATTCCCTATGATATGTCTATATACTGATTAATACAACAACTAATATCCGATTTAATATATCTTCTATATTTTATATTTATATTATATTAAAAAAAGACACATGATTGTGACTTTTCTGAAGTGTTGTGACTTCCCCAAAAGTTGTGACTTTTCCAAAGACGTGTGACTTTTCTAAAGGCTTATGACTTTTCTGATAAGGCACAATACCATATTCATATTACCATTTGTTGCCTATATATAGAGGGGTTTCTCTCATTTTTAAACTACAAATTTCGAAGTTTCCTATATTTCTTCTTAAAAACTCAAGTGTGATTTTTGCATTCATTGAGTGAGTTCGAAGTTAAGCGGAATTGGAGGTACTACTATTCTTGTAATACAAAATTATAATTATTTTTTCTGATTTTTTTTCCGTCATTTGAGGACCACTAATAGCATATTTATTAAATGTCGGTTGATTTGAACCTCCTTGAGATAATTTGATCACGGGGCAAACTCTGAGAAAGACTGTATTTGATATCTTGATCCCTTTATGAATATCTTACGACCAATTTATGAGATATTTGAGATGCCCTCTTCAAGGGAATAGGCATCCCCTTTTATAGGCTTGAGTAGCCTCCAAGAATTTTTATTTTTCTACTTAACCATCTGAAGGTTAATCAAAATGAGGACCAAAGTAGAACTACCAAAATAATGTTTACTAATGATAATATTATTGCATCAGAATTCATGATCTACGAAATTTATAAGACTTCAAAATTTGTTTATTTCAAATGCAAAATTAGTGAACAACTTATAATGGCTCCTTTTCATAGTTAAATTGCTTCATAGAGAAAATCTTATTATTTGCTCAAGTAATGATGCATTTTGCAATTGTAAACTGATGCGGATAAACATTGCTATGCAGCTTGCAAGAGAAAAAGAAACATATAAGCTGTACCTGCACCATCATATTTGGACGAAGGTCCTCAATTTTCTCCACCAATACAGGAAAATTCCTGAATAAAAATTAACAAAGAAAACAGAAAAAAAAAATCAATCAAGAAACAAAAAGTACAGAAATGATATGGGTGCCAACACCTTATATATC
The DNA here is from genome assembly GCF_001406875.1 of Solanum pennellii. Classification (NCBI taxonomy): domain Eukaryota; kingdom Viridiplantae; phylum Streptophyta; class Magnoliopsida; order Solanales; family Solanaceae; genus Solanum; species Solanum pennellii. The sequence goes on from NC_028639.1 coordinate 16,750,490, forward strand.
CACATTGAAACAATTGTCAGATAGCCACAATGAGTAACTGAATACTTCTTTTTGTACAAGTAACAACCTTCTCAGTCAATTATTTAGTGTTGTTGGAAAGATATCTAAATTGTTTATTTCGATTTAGAGGGACGGAAACACTTATGTGGAAGGGCTTCACTTTACATTCCCTCTTCTTTCATTTCCTAAGCCAAACAAGGGGAATAGCCCGTCCGCCTCTAGTAATCTAGTACTGAGTATAATTCCAAAGTAATGCGACAACTTTGCCAATTCTATAACCAATTTACCTGAAATATTATGAGACAACTATAATGGGACATAATGACTAATCGTCTATTAAGTCCCTTGGGGCTGCAGTGAGGAGGATCGTGAATACATAAGAAGGTCCAATGCACTTTGAATAACAGAAGTCATAACTGGGATCAAGTGCATAGCACACATCAGCCTTAGAATTCATTGAACAGAACCTCTATTGCCCTGCCTAGTCAGCTAATTGACTCCCTTGGGTCTGCAAGGAGGAGGATAGTGAAAACATAAAAAGGTCCAATGCACTTAAGATAACAGAAGTTATCACTCGGATCAAGCGCATAGCATACATTGACCTTAGAATTCATTGAACAGAACTCTCCAGAAACCTCCTAAATCAGGCAACAAGTACTTTTATCGGCTAGACGTACCATCATATTTTTTTAAAAAAAATATAACATCCGTAGAATGTTCTATTTTTGCAGCATGATATGAAATCTATTGCTGATGAAGATCATAAATGCATCCAGTCTCATGAAGTTCATGTATGTTGACCTTGAAGAAATAATGCAAGAGGACAAGGTCACAACTTGTAGACGTCTTAGGATGTTTCCTTAGAAAATTCAAGTGCAAGGGATTTGGAACTTACACTGTGTCATTGTGTGCAGAGAGTTTCTCCTTCTGGGTTTTGTGTGAAATAGACCGCAGCGAAAGATCAATATGAACAGTTCCCTTGCCTGACTGAGCAATCTCCAGCACTTTGCACTTTACGAACTGTCCCTCATGATATCCAGACAGAGGATCGGCTACCCCTGGATCTGTCAGTTCAGTGAAATGAACCTTACCATATAGGTGAGGATCAATCTGAACAAGCAATCCACCAACACCTGGAAGGATTTTGGAAATCCTGCCACCCAAAACACTGCCTTCACGAATATGAAATGCCACACTTTCACTTGAATGATCTGTGGGACCATCTCCTTGACAGGCAGTTTCTGGATCAACCAACAGTGGATGTGAAATTAAGCGCACTAACTTCTTCTCCTTGTTACAACGTAAAACATAACCAGAGAAGGCCCTGCCGACAGAGAACCTTTCCTGAAATTCATCTAGCTCACTAGGTTCACTTGAGCTATTTAAGATGTAGAGCTGGGCCTTAACATCTCGGGATATCGTTAGCCAAGCCCATTCTTTGTCAACTTTGTACACAAAGCCAGAAACGAGCTGGCCAGTTGAATAACTGATTTTCTTATCGGGTTCAATTTCATCAGATCCTGGATCCAAAAGTAGAACAACCATAGTCAAAAGGGATACCTTCAAAAATAAAAGCAGACTTGCATTACTTGAACATGATTGAATCGTGTCAATTTAACAAATGTAAATCTAAATATCATAACCACCCTAGTGCATAAGCTTTATTTTGTTTAACCTTTTCTGCATCCATTCTACCAATATCCAGTGGAACTCATAAAAGACAAGATTTTTCAAGCTTAGAAAGTGAACATTTGTTGATTAAAATTTAACAGTTTTGCATCATGAATATATATGCCAACCACAAATTTATAAGTCTGGGGAAAAAATAGACCTCAGAGAATACCCCCAACATATCCTGTATATAGAAAAGGACAGAATCATGAGACTTTTTGGTGTTGGTAAACATAAAATAAGCATGCAAAGACACAAGGATTGTGTAAAATATTGTCCTATTACATGTCAGGCTTGTGAGGCTAGCAAAGAGACAAAAACTAAGGCAGCAAACCTTCTAGTTATGATAACAAAATACAAATTTCAGTTTATTGCACTCTCTCAAGAGGAGTTTCACAGCCAAAAGTAAACTCAGACCAATCAACGGGGCTTTATGTGCACGTGTGTGTGTGTGCGTGCACGTGTGGGGGGGAGGGAGAGCTAGTCTTATTAAAGGTGAAAAGCGCAAAAATGCTCTAAGGTCATAAAAGAGGTGTAAAGGGAAAAAAATATATAAATATATATGTTTAGTCCAAGACTAATAATTATATATATGAATGACAAACATATGACCAATGAATTTGAATTTTTTTTAATTAAAAAGTGAAATATCAATTGTTTAGTGTCAATTCTTCATGAGAGGCTCATTGTCAAGGAAAAGTTTGTCTTAGAACCTTGATGACGATACTGAAGCGCATATGAAGTGAGGCGAAGCACTTAACATGTTTTGAGCCTCGCTTCAGGGCTTAAGCACGCTTAAAGCGCGCCTTTGATAACATCCGAGAGGGGGGGGGGTTCATTTGATCTTACAACAGAAAATATGTTCAGAATGGACGAGATTGAAGCCACTCAAGTGAAGGGAATCCATAGGAGGTACTAGTCGGCAAAAACCAAATAGGTATCATGCCTACTTAGTCATGTTATCATTTCACCTGTAAGTGTGGATGGTTTAATGGATAGCTCCCACTGATAGCCTCTCTTAACACTTTCTGACATATTGAGCTTTGAAATGATCCTTGCAGTAAGAGTCTGCCCAAATCTGAAGTTACTAAATGGAGCTTCAGCATAATTGTCATCTGATGCCTATTCATCAAGAATTGAAAGAGACAAGTTAAGGTACACAAAAATTAAGTTACATTTATTTTTTACTACTTCTCTTATTTCTTTAAAGAAGGCAAGGATTACTATTACCAGATATACTTTCTTTCTTTTTCTATTGCGAATGGGATGAACTCGAGGGTGGAGAGGGACTCATTGTATCATTACATATTCATTTGAGAAGAAGTCATCAAGTAATTGCTTACCTCTGTTATGTGCACCCTCCCATGGAAACTGGACCCAAATTTTAGTCTCAGTTCAATTGGCCTTATTTCAGTAATCTGCAGTTAATTGAAAAGATAAAATATAGTCCCGGCTAATTTGTGATCTGAATTCTTCGTGCAGAAGAGTAACTATTGCAAAGAAAGATACCCATACCTCTGCCTGAACCAGCGATCCAACATTATAACCAGATTTCCTTTTAGCCCTCTTGGAATTTGACGTTTCAATAGTTTCACTGATAGACTTAAGCAGCAGCAGCAATCTCCCACTTGTTGAAGGAGAAGGAAGGGCCATAACAGTTGCAATGACACTACATTAACGAATAATGAATTGAAAAATAGAAATCACAATAACAAGCATCAAATAAAAATGACCTACTTTAGCTATCCATACAATAGAAAGCACAGTAGCATGAAACTGGAATTGGAGAGTACATCGATGAAGTAGGAATGAGTACATTCTTCTACAGCAATATGGGAAGGAAATTCTAAGAAACTTGAAGCGGTAGACAACAATCCCCCCTCCCCTCTTACACAACTAGTTCCCCAAAAAAGATTCTAATATTTTGGTATGTCCCATAACTAAATACTTCTTGAGCCTTGACATAGAAGTTGAAATCCCCTTATATTACATACTAGATAGAAAGATGTGCACACTCCTGACCACTCCGAAAGTGATTCAAATTCCGTGGTAGCCTTCTCTTCTATAGTGTTCCATTCAAGTATCGGTTAGCTATATCTTCTGACTGGCATAAGCGCACACATCATACATAGATTGTTTCTCCTACATTTCTACCCATGGTAAAAGCACATTGAATGTTCACATTAGCTTAAGACTTAAGTTCCATCTAACCAAGTTCCCACTTCTCAAGGATTTTATTACAGGGAAAAATTGGCATTGCTAGATATATAGATTATTCCATATTTCACGAGAAACCATACAACTAGATTCTTCTATAAGATTTTTCCTTTTCGATCATATCAACTCATCTATCTCATAGCTACCTCATCCAGCCATTTGTGTGTCACAGCATAAATAGCAACCATGTCGAAGCAAGTTTTACTCTGAAATTTCTGATTCACTTTATTTCCTCCCAAAATCTAGTGATACATGTAAGGTCCTAGCTCACACTGATGAAACGTTGCAGCTTGCAACATTTTCGATTAATTCTAGGGGGTATTTGTTACCTCCCACCAACATCAACATCTAGTAACTCTATCCACCAAAGTTTGGATAGATAGCAAGAAATCACCTAATGTGTTTGCCTCTGCTAGAATTTGAACATGAGACCTCATAATATTCAACCCACTTCATTGACCACTAGGTCACATCTTTGGTGCTTAAGTCACAGCATTTACCCCCATGATCTAAGATCTGTCTCATTTTCTTTACAGTCGAAATTTCTAATTGTTGAAGAGTCCCACATCTCTCTTATGGGATGGACAATCTCTTTATATGGCTTAGGTAATTCTCACCCTTTCGGGTTGAGATAGACCCAAAATTCATTTCTTTACATGATATTGTAGCAGGACCCATCCAAATTCTCGTTTCCCGATGTTGGGCCCCATGTTAAAAATTTCCATGCTCCTGATGTCCATTCGTGGTGTTGAGGGAGGTGTTAAAGAGTCCCACATCTGGCTCTTACAGAATAGGTGGTCTCTTTATATGGCTTGGGCAATCCTCACCACTTGAGCTAGGTTTTGGCATTGAGTTAGGTCCAAGATCCATTTCTTTACAATTTTCATTGCAACTCCAGTACAATTAATTCCAAATAGAAGCAAATCCACTAAATGGTGAAAAAACACAATAAGTGAAATGACAATCATTTTCCTCTCAATCCAGACAACATAAAGGAAAATGTAAATGAAATAAAGACAAATAGAATAGGAATTATCAGGTTTTATTTTTTCAATAACCCAGAAATTATCAGATCTTATCACCTTTCTCCATTGGTAAATGATTTGGGAGGGAGATTTTGAGTATTGTAATCAGCTCTTGATGCATATCCAAGAGCGTTATCGTATGATGGCAGTGAAACAACCTGGTAAAGTAAAAATGTTAAGCACGCCAAACAATATGGATCGAAGTTAGGCAGAATACAGCCAAAAAAAAAAGAAACTGAAAGACTTGCCAAGTAATTTTCTTTAACAATCTCCACAACCGCATTTACAGTTTGATTTACTTCCAATTCTCCTAGCGTTTCCATTTTGCGTTTCTGTTTTAAAAGGTAAAAGAATCAAATATATGAAAAAGAAAAAAGTAGCATTGTGCAACCAATATAGATGCAAGATAAAACAAGAAAATAAAATACAATATTTATAGAAAAAATAATAGTTTTCCTCGGAAGAATTAGTACGAAAAAAGCCGAGTTTGTGATGTGTGGGTTAGCCGCCCATCACAGGTTGGAACCCTGCCGCAAACCAAAGCCTGGTATATAGAGGTACAGGCCATTTCCATCAAATTTCTAACTGTGCACACTGGCCCTTGGGAATCTCTCGGTCATAAAATAAGTAGAGTATGAAAGCAAGAAGGTACTACTTTCTCTTCAAAAAACCTCTTTAATGAAGCGAATAAGCCAAGAGAATGAATTGTACAGCATAATGATGAAATAGCAAATTCAAAAAAAAAACCTTCTGGGCTTGACCATTAGTGGTCTCTTTCTTTGATTTATTCACAAAAGCTGGCTTCAAAGACAGATCCACCAGGCGTTCTATCCTGGAAACATCAAGTACTGCTGTGCGAATACTTGAGCCGGTCTCCACAGGGAGTCCACTTACTAAAAAGAATATCATTTACTTAAATATTAGTTCTCAAGGCAACAAATAATAACTGGTTATCTAATGTTCAAAGGGACTTACACTGATAGTGGGAAATAAAACCAAAAATGTCGTCATATTTCTGAAAGCTTACTACAACACCAAATTCCTTTATTTCATGAACTTTTCCCTTCACAGTGCTACCAACATTAAATTGTTCCACCCATCTCAAGTCAGAACTTCCAGAGTCCACCGACTGCAGCTTGGCAATCTGATAGCATAGAAAGATAAAAAAGATCCATTCAAACTGATCTAGATTCTAAAAGAAAAGAGTATTCCCTACATCACCTTTTATATAACAAGATCTGATTGCGGACAGAGATCCTGTAAACATATGTCATATTTGTAGTAGCAAAAGAAAATATAACCTGATTCTTTAAGCATTGATTGCTTGAAACTTGCAAATGGGCATTGATTACTTATTATTATGAGTTTAAATGTGTTTATGGGATACTCTAGTAATGAAAAACATTTTTACTGACATGGAACAATGATGACACTAGAGACTCCAATGCATGACCTACGCACACAGGATAATTTTGAATCTTGCTTCAGGTTACCCACATCTCCTCTGTAAGCAGGAGACAATGCAAACATACAAGCCCACCTATTGTGGACCCAAGGCAGGTATTCACACAGTTGAAAGTTGAAAAGGTTAATTAAATGATAAAACAGATGAGCAGAGACCGTAACAGTCTTTGATCATTCAAGTCAATGGCTACAATATGGAGATTTATGGTACTTCCAAAAGTTTGTAGTCAAAACAGGCAATTCATAAGAACATATGACATTTTACTTTCCAGTCCAGATGAACACAACCAAGAACAAGAAGTAGGTGAAGATAAATCAAATGGAAAAAGTCTGAACTAAATTTAGGGTAAAGTTGAATAATATATAACATAACTCAGCCGATGGGCAAAAGATTTGAAGTGAATTTCATTTAACCCAATATAAAAGGAATTATAGCGAATTAGGAAGTTTCACATGCACTATCAGATAGGAAGTCCGTCCCTTGATAACGGCAGAAAATCTGCCTACACAAAGTCTATACAATAATTTTCACAGATTTCCAAAATGTTTGTTCTATGTTCTGATAGTTTTTTTTTTAAAACCAATTCTAGATGCACATTCTATGAAGTAATATAAAATATGCAAGAGACAATAAAAATATTGTGTATGACAAGCAGACAGGAAAACATTGCCAGTCAAAAGATCAGCAGAGCTGTTCTGCGACATAGGATTCACAGTCAGTAATTACCTTCTCCTCCACAAGAAAGTATTCTTGAATAAAGGATACATCTGTTGAACAGCAAATGGACTGCTTCAAAGAAACTGTAATTCGACTTGTTTCACTGCTGACCTGGATGAGAGAGGGAAGGGAAAAAGCAAAATTTCACTGGGAATCCCAAAAGCGTAACATACTAAAGCTTCACTTTACCAAACTGTTGGCCTACATCAATAATGTTAGTGCGAACAGATTGGCCAATCTGGTAAACTTCAGACAAACTGGATCTTCTGTCATCAGTAGCCTTCATGAAAAACAAAATGGTGATAACTCAGCAGCTTTTATTGATCATATTGTGCAGTGTGTCCAAATAAAAGAGACAATCGTGAAGGTAATAAATTTACTGCAAGAAGTATATACCCTGTTTCTTGGAGAAAACCCAGTCAAGCGCCCAAGGTAGCGAATGAAGATACCACTTTCAATTATATTACAAACATACCCCTGGATGAAAAAAAAAATATGTTGTAGTTAGCGGAGAAGTGGAATCACCAGAAAGTAATATCATGGTCAATAAACCAATGTCAACTACTAATGCTTTAGCATTTCAAAAGAAAAGCTTTATTTGTTGTGATCTCTATTGTCATGAACAATCATAGTTTTGTAAGAACCATAACCACCCATAAGAAAGGGAGAAAAACAAGACAACTTATGCCTCAGTTCCTTGCCATTGGATTATATACAGTTGCCTAACTTATCAATAAAGGAGGGATCAAAGAAACTCAAAAACTAATAAGTATGTTCTTACATGCAGCACAGAGTTAAGATGGACTTGATTGACATCCAGCGGAAGTTGCTGAGCTGAGGTCACAAGAGAATGTTTTGCAGAGAGTATTAAATTGCTTCCCTCAACGTCTACAAACATCAAAGACCCAAACAAATATCTAGTCAGTGCAAAGTACCGTGTTTAAACACACACACTCTCCAATGCAGCCCCAAAAACTAGCACAACATAGAAATGCCAAAGGATAGACTACCAACAGTAGTCTGTCAAATTACAGAAGAATCGCATAATAACAAGAATAAATAACAAGAGGATATACAGTTGACTGCAGCATTAATATAACGTATTATAATGGGCATCTCCAACTCCAACATCTACAGCAATAATGATTAAATCAGTATTCGGTACTTGACTTTGCAGAATGCGACAAGAAAACCTAGAATTCTGTTCCCCTCTTGTACTTTTCAGTTTTCATACTGGACCAATGATAAGTTCTGCTCTCAATGACACCTTATCTAGATTAACGACACCATCTTTTGGTATTATTGTATTGGCATACTACCACTTTGGCCTCTTCCCAGTAAAACTATTAGTTATGTCTATCCAACAAATAAAATACTACAAAATTACAGGACAACTGAAAAGTGAGCTATGGAAAAGAATGGTTGGAAACGAGCAGATATTAAATAAAGATATAATTGAATACAGCTGGATGTAGGAATGAGAAAGTACCAAGAACCAAAAGCTGATCAAACTCATAACCAGGCCTCAAGGCGGACTTCATCAACGCAGCATGGCCTGCAAGCGGTAAAAACAACAATATTAACTGCCTAATTGATACAGAAAGTACATAAGAAAATATGCAGGGAAATCATAAAACAGTAAAAGCAATTGCAGAGAAACAAAGGATTCAATGGATGATATTCACCACTGTGATCAGCCAAATGTTGAGGTGAGATTGTGCCCTTAAAATGACCCTGAGAAGTAACATCTAGGACGATTGCATCCGGAGTCACTCGTTCAACCACTCCAGAAACAACATTTCCTGGTTTAACGAGTTCATTGCTGAATACTCTGGCATTAACATTCAAATAAATGAAGGAATCATTATTTAATCAAAAACTGCAATCCAGACACGCAATCACATAAACAAGCCACAGGGGTGAAGGGCAAGGGAACATATTACAGATCAACATGGCAATAAAGCAGATCTTCTTGAAGAAATGCTTGAAAGTTGCAGTAAACATTCCAGTCTAAAGATTTCAATGATTTCACAGACACCAACTCTACCGATCTACCATAAAGAAAGCAAAAGAGCTGCCAAATATAATAATTTTAAGATATCTTTCTATCCATAATCCACAAAATTTACATATGGTACCAATTACAATAGGAACATCACTGTTAAAACAACTGCTCTAGCATCCAAGAACAAAAAGAAACAAACCTTGAGGATGTTCTTGTGAAACTGAGGTTAATACGGCGTGAAGTCGGATTAGAACTGGTAACTCTACATTTAACTACTTGTTCAACGTGATACATGGAACTTATTTCACACCCCGGATCTAGTCCAAGTTCAGATCTGGATACACAAATGGATGCGTCAGTGCCAATAAGACGTCACAAATATAAATAGACATATAAGTAGGGTAGAGAAAGTACCATAACCATGAAATTTTTGTGTTTATATAATACATAGAGTGAAATATACTGAAAAATCCCAAATCACATGTAGCCTTTACCCTGATCATAAAAAAACTTGATCATCCAATTCATTTTATTTTATATCTAGTCTTACTTCACTTTGTCAGAACACAAAGAAGAAGAATAAATCAAAGTTTCCTTTAAATTAGAAAGTTAACATCTGCAATAAGATATACTAAGGACCAATATTTGAAGAACTTATCAATGTGCAAGCAACGCTGACAAATAGGCAATTTCCAACATTTATGGAGAGCTTCTATTGCACACTCGTCCTGATACAAGACTGTTATCTCGGGATAAAAGCAACTCTGTAATCTCATAAAAATAATAACAGAGTTCAAATCTGGAATATATTATAGTCTACACCAATATATTCAATATCCCCTTATAAAAGAAATTATGTAATGTCATACTTATAATAACAGATTCCAATTCTGGAGAAAATCCTAATAGCTAACCTACACCAATTTATTCAATTGTCATTATATTGGTCCACACCAACAGATTTGGTAAAATAAACTCATAACTCAGAAGAGATATTGGTCCACACCAACAGATTTGGTAAAATAAACTCATAACTCAGAAGAGAACAAAGTTGGTTGGAACATATAGGTAATACAAACTTAACCGTCTCAGAGTGGTAAATCATGATTAACAGATATAGAACAGAGTTAATGTACTATCATTTATATAAACATAATCAGATTAAAAGCAAAAAGAAAAACCTAAAAGCATTGTGTTACCACACATTATAAAATATCAAATATAGATACACTGGTAGATATTGGCATATAGTTTGAAGGGTGAATTTGCAAGGGACTACCTAGGGGCAAATCCTTGTACTCCATTGTAAAACCGGACAAAGCAACCATGGTTTTCAATCTTTGTTATCCATCCATGCGTTGTTAGTCCTTCAGTAGCATCAGCATAAGAACCAAGAATTTCAAGTTTTGATTTAACCTACAAACAACCCCAAGAAAAATTTGTTGGAGACATCCAAATTATGAGAGAATGACAACATGAGAAGGTACGAGAGAATAACAAATAATTACGAGCAATTTTCTTAAATGTCAATTCGTTATGAAGCTGCAACAATAGAATGGATAAGTAGCAAGTGATAGAATGGATACATAGTTAGTAGAATTTCCAGGAGCTTTGTAAAGCTAGAGTCTACTTGTTTTGTAACTTGTTTCTGATGGTGGCTAGCATTCCCAATGCTGAAGAATACAACAGTACTAATTCTCAGAATGGATACATAATTAATTGAATTTTGCAGTACAGGAGATAAATGGATGGGTTACACAGGATAAGTGCAGACTCAAAACGGGCTTTTACAGAAGGTTCCAACACAACCTAATGCAATTTTTTGTCTAACTCAAACATAATGAATATTTTACAAGCCAACAATGAGTTAAGCCTAAAAATGGGATGAGATGCACCACTAACCCACTTCAACATATCTTAAACCAATACCCTCAATACCAATATTAACTAACATCGCCTTTCAAAAAGCTAAATCATATAAAATTCCTTTTGTACCATGAGATTGTAAAATACAACAGTTGTCAAAATGACGTAAGAATAAGAATGCTAATGTACCGTGGCATTACTTGTTAGTTTCTTGGTATAAGAAACAATGAAGTGGGTCTTAGTGCACTCATGAGGCAATGAAAAATTGAAATAGGACTAACTTCAACCTTTACCTTATCCAAGAAAGAGATGGGATTCACTTATCTTTTGCTAAGCCTACTATTCTTTGATTGTTATATGCACTATAAATGAACTAGTTTTTCATTTCCATGTGCTGTGAAACTGTTATGTATATGACAACACCCAAAGTGGCAATTATGGATTTGGAACCAGCTTTTCATCCATCAAGAACTTAAAATTTCGTGGAGGTGCATGGAAAAAGACTATAAAATTCAAAAGTGCTAAAATGGCTATTTACAAAGAAGACAACAAGGCTCAAGGCCCGGCGGTTTGGGCTTGGGACTTCCATGTTGGAGGTCCCAAGTTCGAAACCCCTTGCAAGCAAAAGCAAGGGGTTTGCCTTCTGGATCGAGCTTGTCGCAAACCCGGGCTTGCCTAGTGCAGGTTACCTCTCCAGTGTGGTTTGCGAGCTAATGCATAGGAACGGGTAAACCCTGTGCGCACCCAAAGATAGTGACAGCAGGTTTCCTTGTCATCAAAAAAAAAAAGGCTCAAGGCAATTAAACTAATTTTAGGGCCAAGGGTTATTTCATTTAGTCATATTACCTAATTGACGTAGCGTATAAATCGTTCATTAGGTGTTCATTTTATAGGAAGTTTATGGATGAATGAAGGATTGTACTCCTTGTGTAAGCGATATTCACTTGTGTCACCGCAATTGTACTACTCCAAGGTTCATCCTAAAATGGATTCCATGTATGAGTTCAATTTCTTCTCCCTTGAATTAATTCTAATAATTAAAATGTTCGTTTGACTGTTGGACTTTCTTCTAGTTTATGTTTTCCCCAATCAAATTTCTTGTCTTATCCTCTTATAGATATTAGAACCAACATGAGCACACATGTTTTATTTCTTAAAAATATTGGTTTTTCTCCCACCCATCTCGGCAAAATTCCATCAGCTTCAAGGCTGGCTAGCGGCGCCACATCAGCTCCATGAACATTTGTACTCCGGTTAACAGTTGCTACACCTTTTCTAAAAAGGTATGATTGACAAAAATCAACACTTTCCTTATAAAAACAATGTTTGGAACTAAGCTACCTATTCCAAAAGATAATGTATGTTTGGGATTGTTAGAAGTTCCCTTGGATCTTACCATTCCATTCTTGCACAATCTTGAGCAAAAGGCACCAGTTGCAATTTTCCAACAATAATAATGTTCTTTCCAGCACAGGCAAGACACAGACCAGATCAATCTCATCCTTTGACACACTCATAATTGTGTCACCCGACAACTTTGTAGGCAGCAACGCCGTCTTCTAGTATATCCCTATTATCAGTGTAATTACATATGAAAACTCGCCAGAACAATAATGTCTACGGTTATCAGACCTCTCTGAATTTAGACCATATCCCGACACTTTCTCCATTCCACCATCCTCACTATTTTTTTACAAACCCTAATCCTTCTCCATGATAAATCGTGACATCCAGTCTCTTGACCTTCAATTATTCCATTAACAATCGATTAAATGTTTTTCCGCTTGTGAAGAGCATTATTCTTTCCATCGATGGAGTAAATGACATTTGTTTTCTAAAGACCCAGCCATGTCAGTTCGAACTAGTCGATTCAAGAAGTTGTGCTTCTTACAAACTCGCGGTCTCACCCATAACAATTAGTGAACCGGCTATGATTTCTCCTTCGGCCTGGTTCTCTATCTCATGGACATTTCTTTCCTTCTGCCCTCTACTAGCCTTATTTCCTCTTCCCATTCAAAATTGTCATTGAATCTTTTTGTGTTAGCTGTTACCGATAGTTCCCCCATAGATCTCGACAAGCTGTAACCAAACCCACTTCTCTCTTGTGATATCCTTCCCCTCTTGCCTACCCTTCTATTTCCCTTTAAAATCCCCCCCCCCCTTTTATGCACACCCAATAGCTCTGGCTTGAACTCCGGGTAGACCCAAATTGAAGTCTTTTTCGCCATCTTCAACCAACTAAGAGACTAGAAGCATACCCACCCACCCTCTTCACTAAGTGTAGCACTCGTAGGTTGGGCAAGCTACTTACTGCATCAATAAATCCCCAACATAACTCCCCAATCTTCTTGAAGAGGTCGAAGAATCACACAGCCACCTTTTCATCCCTTATTTCTAATCTCAGAAAGTTTCCACCCAACCATCTTCTTTCTCTTTCGAGAACTTAGGTTGCCTTCTCATTTGCAAATTGAAACAAGATACGAGTATCACCCAGCTGAGAAATTTCCAAACAATCTTCTACATCCTCTACCTCCACAACCCGATTTCAACAGCTTCAGGTGAACCCAGCCACTTAGAAAAAGATCCAATCAAGCATGATCGCAAATTCCTCATCTGTGTATGTTCCTCTAAAACTGAGAACCTTGGTTCACTGCCCATCTCCCTCTTCAAGCATTTTCCCCCATGCTCTAAGGCTGGGAACTCAAGGGCCTTCTTGTAGGATTCCGGCCTCCTTGCTTCTGGACATCTTTTTTATTTTGATTGTTATAAATATATAATATTTCTTGAAATTTTATTCTCTTGCAGACGATCTTTTTTAAGATACCAGGTTAGAGAGGATAGGATAGGATAAACCACAATTAGGAAAAGAACTGAAAGTGATTATGACAAAACTTTGTTTCCATTTGGGATAATTAAGTAAACATTTTTCCCTCTGTATCAGTAATAGCGCAATACTAACACAATGTTAATAAGAGGCTCACACTCATATAAACAAGATAAAAGAAGGGAAAAAACAGCTAAACAAGAGAAAAATAAGTTCAAGTACTCTACAAATCAAGTTAATTAAAAGAGCCATACTAGTGTCTTCTTGTGTGTAATAGTGATTCTCTTTGACTTGCAACCAAGAACACGAAAGACTAATTCTGCTCCAACCTGCAAAAATATCATTACCGCTCTACAGTTCAAACCAAAGAGATGAAGGAAACACCTGCCATATTATTCTAGAATACCTGGAATTTTTTCCTGGGTTTTACAATTTCAAATTCAGACATATGACGAAGAGGACAAAGTGCTTTCACACCACTAGAAAATTGTACTATGGCACCGAAACTGTCTACTGCAATGACTTTAGCTTTTACAATCATCCCAGGCTTGACATCTGAATGAGTGAAAACTGACCCTTCAAATGCACTGGTCTGTTCATAATAAAAGAAAAGATATGAAAAGTGTTGGTATTGCAGATTAAATTAAGGAGAACCTATCATTAGATATGTGTTGAGATTTCAATAAAAAGAAACAAAATGAAGCAACATTCAAATACCCTACTCATACCTCCCCTGCCCCCCTCTTTTATAATAAAGGAAAAAGGGAAGCAAGGAACACATCTTATCTTGCCACAGGGCTCTTCAGCTCTACAAAAATTCATTATGTAAATAAAGAAAAGGTGTTTTTAATCAGGTTTAACACAGAAATGCATAAAGCTTCTCAAGACCAAGCAGAAAACAGAGGCAAAGATACAAATCAAAAGGAAGGTAACAGTTCGCAATTTGCGTTGTGCCCCCGGTTCCAAGAACAAGAACCAAAATAGTAACTTCTTGACAGAGTTCTTCAACTAAGGTATCCACATACAAGTATATCGGACTAGAGTGTCTCACATCTTGCCCCTGGACAAACACCAGTTCAACATCTAAAATGCACTTGAATCAAAAGAATAATTTCCAACTATAAATAAGTGTACCTTTAAAACCCCAGTAGCAAGTCCTTCTAGACGCCTAAACCCAAGGACCCTGACACGAACAAGTTTCCCTTCCTTGAAACTTTTCTCCAGCTTTTTCACTTCCTTATCAGCAACATCAGATACCTGCAGAACTTGCTGAGTTAATAAAGTTGAGTTCAAAGGCATAAATAACAAGGCCCAAAAACTACGGAATCCAGGAATGTTCTTACATTAACATATGCTGGAGTTGGAACAGGAGAAGAGGGGATTTCCAGCAAAAGACCCAAACTCCTATCAATCCTGATCACTTTTGATTGATCAAAAATATCTCCAATCTTGATAAGCTGTATAACCGAACAGCTCAGTTTAATTTAATAATACCAAAATTATTAATATATAAACATCGAGTTGATACAAAGCAATGCACGCAACCATGCTTACTTCGCATTACAATAGAAACACTGCAGCTGAAATTTAGTTTTTCAATAGGACTAACTAAATAGATAAAAGTACAGTACCATACAACTTGCATATCATAGGCTCATAACTTCTTCTATTTTTGACAAAGTAAATGATAGCTCATAACTTCTTTTTTTTGACAAAGTAATTGATAGGCTCATAACTTACACAACAGAAAACTTGCTTTGTTGTGAATTCCCCTAATGCGGACATAGTATACTAGTTGCTGGTTTTGAAATTTACTTTCACTGAGTGCTGGTAGCAACCTCTTAGCTTCCATCTTAAACACTAACAGTTAAATTGTACTTGGCACATCTCAGAAGAACTTTGAGAAGTCAGCTCAGTGTTAGCAACATAAGACGGGAAGATAAGCTTCCTCTTTGTTTGAGAGGTTGCATGCCCTTACGATGGATGAACAGTTTCTCATCATCTCGACAATCATTTTGAAGCACACGGACAAAGAATGCAATATGTATGATCTGGATCAGACCGAAATGCACATAAAGCAAACAAAGAGAAATGGGGCCCAAGAATTGTAGGCAAGTCTGACATCTCTAAAGGACCTGGAACAGACCAACTGCAATGTTCTTTCTACCCATCAAAAAGCACCTCATAAGATCTTACAACTACACTTGAATCAGGACCTATAACATCCACCATACACACTCAAGCACCTTAGCAAGATTCATACATAGAATAAGCAATGATTTATCCTGCATATATATCCCGAGAAATGCAAAAGGTCAGAGGTCTGTGTCTAACTTAAAATTGACTAAAACAATCTTTACTCACCATCAGCTTTTACGGCCATATTTGTCCTCCTATAATTCAATTTTTTTCCCTCATTCCATGTTTCAACTAAGTAAAGGTAATTCTATGAATCAAACAAGTGCAAGCTAAGTATAATTAAATAAACAGCTTCATTAAATAATTCTCCATATGCAAACAACCAATCTGCAGCTTGCAATATTTTAGAGTCGATAATGTAGGATACTTAGGATCTTAAGCACTTACTGCAGGAGGAGCCTTGTTATGAACCAGGTGAGGATTCAAGGTCAAACCAACAGCTCTAGTTGAGGGATCAATAAATAGTATCCGAGCATTAACCTACACCAAGAAAATAAAGTGCTCACTGAAATTAAAGAGAGGACAATTTAATTGGAAAGAAGTAAAGCATAGCAAGGAAACTCAATATAAACCCTAAACTGATTTCAACCTTCCCTTGATCAGAGAGGGTGTGGGAGGTAGACAAAACAGAATTCGCAAACCATTACTTGGTGCAATCCCAGACTCACTCTCCCCTTTTCCTTCCTACTCTCAACTGAAAATCTCATACTCCGAAATAAAAGGCATATGCATGATCCCTTTGTTTTAAATAGGTAACTTGTTATAGGTGCACAGACTAAGAGTTATATCACTCCTGATATTGCCTAATGTAAAGGCATAATCATCTTTTCCTACACTGAAGATTTGCCTACAACTTGTGGAAGAAGCTTCCAAATAACTATGACATTTTCTTGCTCCAGCATCAATTTACAGTCATTGCTTGTAAAGCCACATACAATTTATATTGACTTTGGCTAATTACAACCCTAATGACATGATTAAAGAAGCCTGAGGTTCACAAAGGTGGTGAAGTCATTAAAATATATATGTATCAGTGTTATCAAAAACAAAAAGTGCAAAAAACTCCAAGGTCGGTTAGGGTTTTAATGAAAAAAGGCACAAAGAGATGGAAAAAATGCAAATATATACATGTTTAGTCTAAGACAGATAATTATAAGCATGAATGACGAAAATATGAACAAAGAAATTGAAAAAGATTACGATATAATGAAATATCAATTGTTTAGGGTCTCCTCTTCCGAAGAGGCTAATTGGCAAGGGAAAGCATGTTCTTGTTACTTGATGACTTCATTGAAGGTACATTAAGCGAGGGAAAGGCATAAAGCTCAACACATTTTGAGCCTCGCTTCAGGGCTTGAGCGTCCGTTTGATAACACCGATAGATAGGTCAAGAATTGAGGTGGTTTGAAGTGGTAATGTAACCCAAAGAAGTTGAAGACCAAAGTTGGAGTTAAGCTGAACTCCCAGGCCCTTCTGTGTCGCAAAAGAGGATGTAGGACCTAAGGAAATGGCCAAGGCATGAGGCAGTGGCAGTGTACTGATGGCCTTAGCAAGTTCAGTAACCTACAGACACAGGAGAGCACGGTGAAAAGACATTAGCGAACCATTCTTCGTTACAGCAGATTGGAGATCAGCAAGCCCAATGCATCACGGACCTGGCAAACCAACCATTCCTCATGGTGGGAAAACTGGCAAGTCTAAGAGGTGCGCGATAGGAGAAGAGCTGGCAGAACATAGATCTATAAATAGAAATGAGGCCGGGAGGGATAAAGTTAGCCTCATTTATGATACTCGAAAGCTTAGGAGAGAGGGAGACAAGGCCATAGTCATAAATAAACTTCAACATAAGAAATTTATGATGGTTTTTGATGATTTCCAAATGTTAACTTTCTCATGGATTGAAAATTGAAATTCTCAGAAATTCTAAGAATCATCAACACTACATTCTCCAGAAGTTAAGATTTTCCTTCAATACATGAGAAAGTTAATATTTGACTAAAGAATTTTTTTAAGAATATTTGGGTCTTGAGAAGATGATGAATAGTAAACTAGGAGATAGAGGATGAGTTGGTGAATTACTCCAATAACTCCAATAATTTTGATAACTACCATTTGATGAATTAATGGGTATATTTAATGGTATAGATAAAGGGGTTTGAATTTATATGGTTTAGCCAATGCATGAATCCTAGCTGGTTATGCCTAAATTGTTTGGAGTAGAATTGATGGAAATTAAATCACATATATATCAATTGATTGTATTGGGATGCATTTGGAAGTCATTTGGTTATGTTTTCCATGCAGATACATGTGCACACAAACTGGTGAGACGACCTAAACAAGTGCTTCCTCTTCAACTTATTTGGGTGAGCCGCACTACTATTATCAGTAGGGGCTATTATGTCTAATATTCATAAATGGGGCATATCTGGTGCAAGTCGTACTCCTTGTGTACCACCAATAAAGGTTATGCGATACATTATGAAGGTCTATTACGTACATGAGACTTATGTTGTTTTACATTATGTATGATTTTTGCACCATTTTTGAGGCAATGGGCTGTACTAATGATTTTAGGCTATTGATCCATATGTTTCTCTTATTAAAGATATGAACGTTCTTAACAAATTTTGTATGCATGTTCATGATTTTATTTTCTTGATAACGTCATGTCGGGGCCAGCTTGCACATCTCGACTAGTTCCACATCTCGACTAGTTCCACGAGATACATGCATGTCACCTCCCACCGTCAATATCTACCAAGTAGCTATGTCCACAAAGGTTAGAACAAATGGGAAGAAATCTCCCAGTGTTTACTGCCTCTAGCCCTCTACTGGGATTTGAACCTATAACCTTGGGCGCTATGTATATTCATTATTTTGGGTAGACATCTTCTTAGTTTACTCTATGAAAGTTAAATGCATTGGGTATTGTCACATGCTCCTCCGATTTGGGAGTAACATTTCCAACCTAAATTTTGTGCCGTCGTGGTGTATTTGTCTTGAGAGAACTGTCAGCACTTTCTAGACAAATATCTACCATAGTATTTGGTCTGGGACAGTGATTTTCTTACCCTCTAGCAATGTTTAATGGCGAATTAACTGATATACAAAACAACTCAATTGGGAAACTTGATCCACTCAACTTCTAGAACATTAAGGGGTCATTTGGTTGTTGGTTAGAATTATGCATATATTATTAATTCAGGAATTAGTTATGAATGGTTTAGTTATACATGTATTAGTTATTCCATCTTCTACCTTGCATAACAGAATACATAAATTCCTTCATATAACCTATACATGTACTAGTTATGCGGAACTGTAAACTGGTAACCAAACACCGTACATGATGTGTTGAACTCTATACATAGCAACTAAAATGCTACCAAACATGGTACTAGTTAAGTTGGCTTTAATACATGAATAATTCTACTCCTAAACAGCAACCAAAGGACCCCTAATTGTTTAACTCATCTTTGTCACTTTTTTTCTTTTTGAGGTTTAGTCCTCATAGTGTACCAACAAAAATCTCGTTATAAAAACATCTCGGTGTTTGATGACGGGGCAACAAAAGCTCTTAGAAACAATAAAAACAAAGAACATTCGAAAGCAAATGAGAATGACTTTCACTGCTCTCTCACCACATTATGCTACAATTACAACTTATGGATAAAGGTCTTCTTAGTGGTAGCCACCCATTGGTGTTAAGCCTCTCAAACACCAAGTAAATACATTGATTTTCATTGCTATGCAAACAAACATGAGATTAACTTTCATGGCTCTTCCTACACATTATGCAACTATGACAGCTTTATGAATTTGTAAGGCCATCTTCCCATTAGCAAGTTGAAAATCATAGGTTAATACCTTCCTGTGCCAAGCAAAAAGTAAATGCCTTGATTTTAACGCACATTGTCTTCTAAACAGAAGAGGTATTTGAAAAGTACAAGCTCATTCTTGATAAAAAGCAGAAGGAATATATTGGTCTAACAAGTCTTTCATTCATAATACACATTGAGTTATCATACGAACTTGCACAAATTTATGAGACCAACTCATTCGAAGCATTGTTCTAAAGTCCATTTCAGCTTCGCCGTTTTTATCCAAGCAAGTGAGGGGTTTTTGTGAAGCTGAGACAGAGACAATAAATGATCTTCTTTTGCATTGTTAAGTGACTGAGAAATTATGGCAATGGTTCGTTAACCTGAATGGTATTAGATAGTCCATGCCAAGGCATACTGCAAAAGTACTAGCATGTTGGAATAGAGATGGAAATCAGTCAGGACAAGGAAAGATGGAAGATTGTCCCTGCCTGCATTTGGTGGACAATTTGGAGGGAGAGAAATTCGTTTTGAGAACAAGAGCATTCCCTTCCAAATTCTAAAAATGAACTATTTAACAACCTTTTACTTTTGGTGTATCCATACCGTATCTAAGGATACAGGGGACATTACCCTATTTTTAGATGGTTTATAAGGGACAAAGGTGATAGATTTTTTGGCTGTTCCTTTGTACTATTGATATAATTACTTCAGGAGCACACTATTGGTGTACTTCTCTTGTTTATAATACCAGTTAACCTTCTCAAACAAAAGTGAGGGGTTATTACCTTTTTATTTTGTGGATAATCAACTTTCCAATTCAAAGAGGGGAAAGTTTGCTGCAAATTGAACATGTCAGCCTGTAGCAGCAGAGAGTAAAAATAAGTAGATGGAAACAATGAATCATATAGAATGCTAAACTCTGGTGACAGGACTTAAACACCACAAACTTACTGTTCCGGTAAAGTACGTGAGGAATGATAACATAATTCCATTTTCAAGAGTTGAACGCACACTAGCATTAACCATCATGCCTGGAACGAGAAGATCAATTGAGATACCCTTAAGATCCTTGGTCTGTACAGAAGTAAATTTTTGTATGTTATACATTAATCCATCATGAGGCAAAAAGGAACAATATACAAAAGTAAAGAACCAAAACGGCAGAATGAATTCCAAAAACATACCACACATTTTGAGACAACATCAGGATCAGAACTCAAATAAACAACTTTATGTGTTCTATCAATACGTTTAACAACCCCCTGTACCAGCTGCCCACTTCTATTCTTGACTTCCACATTTTCTGCAAAAAGAATATAACCAGATAAGAAATTAGGTTCAATATCAAAAGGCAAATAAGAAGTTAGGTACAATATAACGGTTTCATGAAAAATTGAAAATAGTGCCTCAAGAACAAGTCGGCAGGCGGCAGCAATGAATTTTTTAATGTGCAGAATGAATAAATTAGTTGTATCATGCAGAGAATATTCTGTTTTCTGGTAGGGGTAGGGTCTGTGTACACACTACACTCTACCCTCCCCAGACCACACTTTGTGGGATTA
This sequence comes from Solanum pennellii, assembly GCF_001406875.1. Taxonomy (NCBI): domain Eukaryota; kingdom Viridiplantae; phylum Streptophyta; class Magnoliopsida; order Solanales; family Solanaceae; genus Solanum; species Solanum pennellii. The sequence goes on from NC_028639.1 coordinate 16,771,868, forward strand.
CACAAGGTATGTTGTTGTTGTATCATGCAGAGAATATTCTGTTTTGTGTTTCCAATATGACCAAATGATGTTGAAAGGTAAGAAATATGCAAATTACAGTTTAACCAAAAATTAGACAGCAATTTATATTTATAGGAAACTAGTGCCAACGAAATATTTCTGACACTGATGCCTACCAACTTGGTATCTGAAAGATAAAAATTCACACTGGCAGAAATAGGAAAAAGAGGATAATAAAAATCAAGAAAATGCAGCAAGTTAATTGCTGATAATGGTTCAGTAATTTCAGCCAAAATCATGAAACTGCTTCAAAATCCAGCTAGTGAAAACTCTGCAGAAGTCCATTCTAACAAGACTATATGATTTTGAAGACATAATACAACATAGTGATACAATACTTATTTCCTAAAATTGATAACAGAAATACATTGAAGAAACTAGTATCATATGTAATGTTTCCGTCTTTTGAAGACTTAACAAACCTTATGGACATGGTTGACAACTGAAATTCCCTAATAAAGGGCTCTATTGAACGCCTTCAAGTCTTTGATCCCAATATCCCCACCTTCACAAGAGATGCATAGTTTCCTGCTTAATTAGGCAGAACTTTCTGTTTCTTCCCACCAAATATTTCTGATCAATTTCTCCGACCTCTGTGCCACGCTCTGGACAGCAAAGAATATAATAGGTCTAGACACTGGACAAGGGTACTCTAACCTAATTTCAATTTCCCCAAAGTTATAAAAAATCTACTGTTAAAAGAAGGAAAAGAAAAGAATCGCTACACATTCAGACCAACCTCACTTCTGCTTCTGCTTCTTTTCAGGTCTAGGGTTCCATAAAGCCTCATACTTCCGTTCTAAGGGTTGACCCATCGGACATGAATAATGTGATCCGAACAAGAAGATATGATTGTGCTCGGCAATATAGAGTTTATTTGGAAGGTCTATCTAGTGTTTAATAAGAATGTGTGGTCATACCGACACCGTGCTCATGTTTCGATTCCAAAGCATCAAACCACTCCAGCGATCCAAGTTCGGTACAAGATGCTAAGCGCGATTTACCAAAGTCATGACTTTTAGCCTAAAAAGTATTAACCACGATACAGGGTGCAAAGCAACGCCCAACAAAATGGAGGTAGCGCCGCGACCATGGTTAGATGGGAAATGGGGGAAAATGTTGAGTGTTTGTCATGAAGATGGAGGACGCAACGTCCATCGCGCCCAAGTTGGACGCGTTGGAAGTCGCACCACGACTAAATACAAAGGAGAAAAATAGTTTTGTCCAGGTATAGAACATGACGCCCGTCGCGTACAATGGAGCCCTTAATACCCAAAAGCAGTTCGGTCTCAAGTCTATAAATAGAACCTAGTCCAAGCTTTTCCAAACTCTTACCTCATTTTCTGATTTTTCAAGTCCTAGCACGAGTATTCTCTCCTATTAATACCTCCCTACACCAAGGTTAGTCTAGTCTAAGTATTCTAACGATTACAAACAGATACCGAACGCGATTCTTCTCTACAATCATAGGATCTTCGAAGATATCCAGCCCAAAGGTTCAAGCTTAGGATTCTAAACGTTCTTTATCAAAGCTCAACTTCTTATATACTGTTTGGAAAGGGTTACAGCATGTTAAGGCTATTTCTCAAGCGGGAACATCCTTGTTCTTCCCGTGTGGGTAATATTAAGAAAAACGGGAGAGCATTTGAAGGAGTAGAAATTGATATTGCATATTTGAGGAATAATCTCTTATTCCTTATTTCTTTATGGAGAACCCATGAGGTTACTAAATGTATAGAAGGTTGGGTGACAATTCATAGAAAACCATAGTTATTGTGGGTGTTCTCTTTGATAACTTGAATATAGGTGTTTGTCACATCAGTAACAAGGTTATCTAACCTTAGTTGGGAAAAAAAAATTAATTCACTCTACATCGTATTCTGCAAAACTAGTACATAGGTGAACCCAGTGTTATAGAAAGCGAGGAAAAGCCTGCTTAAAGCACAAGGCAAGGCGAAGTGCAGCCCCTGCGCTTTTCTTTCCTGAACTGAGGCGACATTCAAAAAGCACTCGCTTCTACGATTGAAGCGAGAAGCGCAAGAAAAAAAAAGTGAGAAAAGGCGCGCTTAATTTGATAAGGCGCTAATTAGGGTATTTTTAAAAAAATTGCAAGGTTTTTTTTTTAATTTCTGATATTGTCTTCCGCGACTTCACAAGACTTACTTTCGCTACTTCAAATATTTTTTTGGACTGTTGCGAGGCTGCCACTGCTGCTGTAAGTTCTCTTCTTCTCTTCTTCTCTGCGACTGCTCTGCGATTTTCTCATTAATTTTTGGTTGCTACTGTGTTTTTTCCTGTATTTTTTTTGCTGCGAGGCTGCCACTGCTGTAAGTTCTCTTCTTCTCTGCGAGGCTGCGACTGATCAGTGATGTATGCATGCTTGCGGCTCTGTTTTTTTTACTATCTATTTACTTTGAATCAAAGAATATATTACCTCTATTCAGTTATTTAATATTTTTTTATTTTTATATTAAATATTGCTTTACTTATTCAAACTAGATGTAAGAAAAATGCTTTCTGCTCTTAAAGACAAAAATTCCACCAAAATCAGCACATGACGAAATTATAAGGTTCTATAACTCATGACCTAATTTCTTCATTTTTTCAAGTTTATTTCCAAGAGAACGTATATACATAAAAGATACGCACAAAAGAACAAGTTCTTTGTCGAATATGTCTTTCATCAAATTCATATTGCCAATTCTACAAGGCGTTATTTTTTGTGTGCTCCAATAAAGACAACAAGAAAGAATGATTTGGGTCAAATCAAAAAAATTATATGTTCCTTGAGAAGCTTCAACGATTTCTTTAACTCCAAATCGTCCCCTTCAAATTTTAAAAATTTAGTACACTATTATGGCCATCAAAGTTGGCGTTGCAAAAAAGAAGATACCAAGCATATCCCACTAGGAAAAGTAACATTAAAATTCAAAGTATGATATCCTCCACATATAAACACATCAAATCACAGCTTAATTATATTCAAAAAGACAAAAAAGTGCCAAATAGTTGGCTTTTCACTCTTAGAGATGAGATACTTTTATTTGTTTTATCTATTTAAGTATACAACACACTCCACTACATGACAGGATATTAGAAGGAAGCTTGATTCTTCCTACAAGCAATTTCTTTTTCCCTTCAATCAAAGGCATGAAAGAAAAATACATATCTTTAGCTTTAAGCACCTTAATCAAGAATACACTTTCAAGAAACGACATCCAAGCACCAATGAACACAGCATAAGAGCCACAGAAATAGAACTCTTCGCCCTTCAAAGCCTCATATAGTTTAATAAAGCAAGGAGGTTCAGGGATCTGTATACAGATATCTATATCCAATACATATCTAGCTTCTCGGCGCAGTTAATACTGAGAATGAATCAAAAAGGAGTATTTGAGTGGAGGTGAAGACTACCTGATTCTTTTGGCATAAATCCTGAGAAGGAAGGCAGCCCAAAATGAATTATATAACCATGGTCTTCCACGCTTTTCACGTATGCACTAAGAATCTGTAAATCAAAAAAGATAAGGCACAGGTTCAGGAAAATGCATAATATCAAGTAAAGGAATGTGAATTTAACATTTAAAGAACATGAATTTAGCATATACAAAATAATATACCAGTTCCAAAAGTTGCTTAGACCCAAAAATTTAGATAATATACGTTTTTCTTCTAGTAAAGGTTAAGTTTTACAAAGTTCAGGAAGTTGTTCTACAAAGAAATGCCAAGAGTTGAGAACTCCCTCTCAGACTTGTTTGTTTCGTACATTTCTGGAGCACATATAAGATTCCCTGTGTGTGAGGGCATCTCCAACGCTACACTTCATTTTACTCTCCAAATATAGAGTTCTCTATTTATTCAGACAACCAACTCCAATCCAATTCTCTATTTTATTCTCTAAAAAGAATCTTTTTCTCTCTCCTTAATATTATTATTATTTCTATTTCATTCTTATTTTCTTATTTCATATAAATCATTTATTTCTTTTTCTCAATGATTATTCTATATAATTCTCATGTGATAAAAAAATTATTTTTTCAAATTTTTTATTTAATATAAATTATATTTTATTCTAAATTTTTAGACATCATAAATTGCACGAAAATATTAGAATACATAACTTAATGAACAAATTCAAATAAAAGTAAAATATAATACACAAACACTCAATTTTTGAAATTATTATGCTGCTCCCATAAATGCTATAATAATGCATTACGGAGTTCAAAATGAGCATCGTTGTCCTTAATTTTATTATGTCTACCACCATTTACGTCATTGCAGTTGGAGCCTCTACGACATCTTGAATTGGTGCATTAAGATCATGTCCTCAATTATCACGTTGTGTATTATAATACATGTAGTCATTATATCATGTAACACTTTCTTTCTCCAAAAACATGACGGTCATGCAATAATTGCAAAACTCCGAATGCACGTTCCACGTCTTCTCGACATGATTCTTGTTTCATCACGAATTAATTATTATGTCATGTATAGTATTTTATCTTGTATTTAAATTATTATGTCATGTATTGTATTGTTAATTGTATTTAAATTAATTTTTTAATCTTACCATTTTCAATTTTGTGTATTCTTTATAGGGAAAATTAATAATAAAATAAAATTTTATTATTGGTGAAAATTACTAAAAATATATTAATTGAAATTAAAGTAGTATATATTAGATCATGTATCTTTTTAAAATAATATATTACATTTTAAAAAAATTATGAATATTAGATATTTCATTAATGAAATTATATGTAAAATAGTATGTTAGTTAAAAAGTAATGGAAATAATAAAATATTGAAAAAGTGAAATAGAGAGTGTGAATAGTAGTTCACCAAATTTGGAGAACTACTATTCAGCTCTCTATAAATGGAGTATAGAGAGTAATATGGACTGGAGAACTACTATTCAGCTCTCTATAAATGGAGTATAGAGAGTAATATGGAGAGTGATTGGAGAGGGCATTCTCTATTTTACTCTCTAAATATAGAGAATGGAGAGTAAAATAGAGGTGGGCTGGAGATGGTCTAATAGATGATTAGTTCAGTCACCTAAATACCTTTACCTTAGCTACCTGAAAATAAGGATCAAGGATAATTCGCCCTACTAAGGAAAGTGGCAGCATCTTCCTCATCCTTTTATTTTCATAGTTAACTGGTTTTTCAACTAGAAGATAACGAAATAGACTTGCAATACCTGCTATCAAAAATTAGCCACACTCTTTTAACCGAAAAAGTTTTGGACCAAAATATCCCCAACTAAAATATGGAACACCTCCAGCAAATGATGGTAGAATTTGAAGGATTAACAAGTACAACCCAAGGAAAACTTCATAAGATTCAAAACCAATGAAGAACTCACGGGGTTCAAACATTTATAAGTTTAAAACTAAGGAACGATTGGCTGGAATATATGGAAATTGACAAGACCTCAAGGGAATACATGGAAATTGAATGCAGATGGTAGCTTCATACCTGAACAAAGATTGGCTGGAATAGGAGAATCGTTAGGAGAAAATGGGAAAATGGTCATGACTTTCGCTAAATCTACCAAATTTTCTACTAACAACTCTTGTGAATTGCAGGCAGCTTTAACACTATGTTTGGATCATTGTTATCCATTGTATTGTATTGTATCTTTACTATAGCTACAATGTTTGTTTTGTTTGTTACTTAAAATGTATTGTTATGTATCGTTATTTCGTTGTCACGTAACAATGGAAACCCCTATTTTATGGAACAACCAATTTGGTGTGTTCCCATTGTTACTTAATTTCTTTTTTCAATTATATCCTTGCATAATATTTCAAAATACTATTTTACCCTTTATCTTAATTATTTAAACCTAGTCAAACCTCCTACCATAGAATAATTAAGGATATTTAAGTAAAATTTATGAATTACAATACAATATAATACAATCAAACCAAACAATTAAAATGTTACTAAACAACAACAAACAATACAATCTAGCCAAACATTGTATCTACCATACAATACAGTACAATAGAGTATAATACAATACACAATACATTATGAAACAATGGACAACAATGATCCAAACAAAGTGTAAATGGGATCAAATGGTGCCATGACAACTCAAATTCTCACATTATCTTGGAGATGGATAATCAAATAGCAGTGAATATGATCAAGGGATTGACTCCAGCTCCTTGGACTCTAAAGGAAAACAGTGAGCAAAATCCAAAGAAAGATACAAAATATGAATTGCGAGATCATCTATTGCTTCAGGGAAGCAAATTGTGTAGCTGACGCTCTTGCAAGACATGCCACTACAAGGGACATGGATTATATCTTCTCAAAGGAAGAAAACATGTCTGCTTCAACCGTAAGACCAATGAGAATGGACAGACTCAATCTTGCTTCATTTAGGTTCAAAAAAAAGAAAAACACTTGGGATGGCACTATGAACCACCTTGAATGATAACAAGGGAAGGTATAATCCTATTTTGTTGAATAGAAATGCCTTCCCTTCAGGAAACTCTCATATGGTAGTCTTTACTTTCTTTGAGTAGAGTTCCTTTTTTGGTGTTATTTGGGAAGAGGTTTAGGCCATATGTCCCCTCTCTTGCAAGTGATCTTAGAAATAAGAATTTAACATCGGGAAAAAAAATTCATGGGGTTGAAAATTTTGATGGAATTACAAAACCAACGGAGGATACATAGAATTCAAACCTTTAGAAGTTTTCGATTTAATTACTACCTACAGTTTCACATGGTCTTTTGGTTTGTTTACCGTGTTATTTGTTGCTGCTATTGTTCTCTTTCTTCATTATTTTTAGGATCATAGGATGGCTTCTTCATTACTATATTTCATTTCCATATTTGATTTTGATCTTCTTTACTTGACCCGGGAGTCTATTGAGTAGTGTTCAGGAAAGCGAGCGCTTCAATGCTTAGTGATGAAGCGATGCAAGCCTTCTACGCTTCACTGACTAGAATGAGTATGTGAGCAGTTCATCCCTTAAAGCGGGGCCTTATCACTTTTTCCCGCTTCACGCTTCATTTCTATCGTGAACGACCTCTCTACCTTCATAGGGTAGGGATAAGGTTGCATACATACCACCCTCCTGAGACCACCTTCATCAAACCTTTGTAAGTTTAAACCTGCGAACTTTATTTTATTTTTGCATTGGAGTATTGGTTATCTCCCTATAACTTTTCAAATGGTGACTCAACATTCATAACAAAGCCCAAAAATTGGCCATCCCACCAACCCACATCTCAGCAAAAGAAAAAGTATTAGGGGTTGTTTGGTTTGAATACAAGTTATGATGGGATTAGTTATGATGAGATAAGTTAAGTTATGATTAGTTATGATGGGAAGAGTAATATTGAGATTATTTCTTATTAAGTATTTGGCTTGTTGTATTCAAAATAATATGCATTGCACAAATTTTAAGAACAAGTTGTTTGTTTACCAAAATACCCTCAATTTATCTAGTGTTTTTGTTTTTCGCAAGCTTTATTTTTATTGTTATTTTGGTGAAAAGGGATTTATTTATTGAAACATACTAGGTTAGCCAATTTTGTAGCATCTTTATCGAATTTCCCTTTTTCTCTTTTAGAAATGTCACCGGGTTTATATTCTCTAGACATGGATTGAGAGGCCGTTTTCGCTTTTATTTCTTCTGTTTGTTGTCTTTGCATTTTTGGGGCAAAATCAATCATATAATGATTATAAAAAAAAGAATACATTTATTCATTTTTTAAAATAAAATTTTCATCTCAGTTAGCTTGAATATCTTTTTGTGTGTGAATTCCCATGAAGGTTCGTAATGTATCTAAAATAAATTTTCCTCTCATTTAGCTTTAAAATATAGCATTCATCTTATGCTTGTTAAAAGCAAAAGAGGATTTATGAGAATTCAAAAAAAAATAAACGTACGAATTAGTCAAATAAATTCATAAATAAAAATTATATTTATATAGTGTATTTTTTAATAGAAAAATATGAAGAATTATCATAAAAATAAGGAGTAGTGAAGGTTGTGAATGTTATAATACATGGTATTGAAATAATGTAAATATACATGAATGTGAAAAGTAATATAAAAAGGGTTGGAGGAGATATCTTTGTCATTTAACTATTTTATTTTGGGATAAGTTATCCCGAAATTATATACCATCTGGGGTGAGGGATAACTTATCACGCTATTAATTAACAATTCCAATAAGTTATTCCAAACATGCCAACCAAACAACAAATTAAGTGGCACCATAATTTAATCCCAAAACTATTTGATGTTATCCTTCACACAAAACGACCCTTTAAAGTCTTAGATCTTGTACTTAACAATGCATAGGAATGTTTGCATATTTAACACATTACTGTGAAAAACAATTGCAGATTTCTCAATCATCTCATCTTAACTTTCAACATATTACCTTATATATTTTGCCTCTTCATCAAACAAAATATACTTCATAATATATCTTCTCCTAATGACAAAAAGTCACCCCATTTTGTGAAACGACATTCCCCTAAACAATATCGGAGTTGCCAAATTTTGAGATTTGTCAGTCTTTTGTTGTGAATAGCTAATGGGTAGGTCAGGCCTTGTCCTAAAAAGTATATCACTTCTAAAGGCTTGCATTGGCATATCACTTTTAAAGGCTTGCAAACTTGGGAGTGTATATTAGTACGTTGTCGGTCGTGTCAGTCTTGTTACTTTAGTACTATCATTGTGACGGCCTTGTCGACCTTCGTATATACAATCTTATTGTAATTATAGGTATCATGGTGGCCTCGACGGCCCATATAGGTATTTACTTATATTTTGTTGTAAATTGTTGGGTTAGTTGAGATACTTGTTGCAAGATTCTCCGATTGTGGTCTTGCTAGTCCATGCTTCTAATAAGCTGAGATATACTTGATTGAGTGTTATTTAGCGCGTCAACAGCATACATGTCTGATTGGCTAAACTTAGGATAAGGTGTGGCGTCAAGTGCAGGTGCATCTTTCAAGGTTGGGGTGTGAAATTTCTGGCCATAAAATGTTGATTCAACGGTTATGGAATGCACAAGGGGAGAATTGCTTTGGGATTTGAGGTTAAGGTAAAATTTGCAAGAATTTGACGAATTTATAAAACTTGCTTGATTTGCTTCGCAAACAAAAAGATAGCATGGATAGCCATGACATATGGAGAAGAAGCGCAGAGGGGCATGGTATTTTTTCAGTGAAGTCATATTATGAGAAGCTTCTAACTAGGAATGAGAGTGATTTTCCACATATATGGCATGGATCCCTAGGGTACCAAGAAAGCTATGTCTTTCACTTGGCTAGCTAGGAAGGGAGTGATCCTGACGTGAAGAAAAAGACAACTTGTGTCGGTTGGTAATTCATGTGCAAAGAACAGGTGAAGATGTGAATCACCTTCTACATTGACAGATAGATATCTCGTTGTTTACGGTGGAGAACTCTAAGGTGGTTTGGACTTGAGTGGGTGATGTCAAACAATGTGAAAGAAACAATGCTTAGTTGGCCATTTAGAAGAAGATAAGATGTAGGGAATGGGATGTTACTCCTCTAGCACTTATGTGGATCATATGGTGAGAGAGGAATAGAAGAGCTTTTGAGGGAGTAGAGAAAGACTTTGTACACCTGAGGAGTAACCTATTTTCCATAATTTCTTTTTGGTGCATCTACAAGATTCCTAACTGTCCAGATGAGTATATGTTATTTGTAAAAACCATGTCCGTGTGTATGGTTTTCTACTTCTAGTATACTTCTTGTACACGAGCAAGCTTTTTTGCCCTTTTCTAATGAAAATTTCTTCTTATCCAACAAAAAAAAAGTACTACCAACAATACATTCTTTTATTTTATTTTTTTTGTTTTGTTTCAACTGTACATTCTTTTTTTCAATTGACCTATCAGTTCTACATTCTTCTAATCATATTTGTTCATTCCTAACAATTTACTCTTTATTTTATAACATTCACTCTTTTTTATAACAATTCATTCTTAATATCATTGCTCTACACCCCCTGCCCAATTGCAGATATTTTTTAGGAAGAGAACTTTTCAATTAGAGCAGCATGTGAATGTCGATTTTGACTTAGTTGGTACATGCTTTTTTCGAAAATGATAGTGTTAATTATTGAAAGTGACAAGAATCAAGAATGTCCATCAAATTATGGAACAGAAGAGAACCACTTTATAAGGTCAAGGTTTTAGGATAAGTAGAAGTAAGACACCATATGGACTGCCAATTAGACCCCTTGTCAAATAAGGAACATACTGGAACATGATTACGTATGAACTCTCAATCTTTACTAGACATTGGCATATACTAAATAAAGATATACCAAATAGCATCATTATAGGATGGCTAACACAACATCACGAAATGCTTGTTGCAATAGGAAAATTCCTAAAAGGAAGACATTCTTTAGAATGTGATTACTAGAGGTGACAAATTAGCCTATGAAAACATGATCTGCGCAGGTTTGGGCAGGTTGATGACTCACCTATTTATTAACTCAACCTATTTTGACCCGCCCAAATTGATCCATCAGAAACCTTGCCAAAATATTTATAAAAAATCGTTCTTGTTTGACATATCATATAAAGCCATAATGAAGGAGAAAAGTTTTATCGGGTCATTAAACAATTTTTTTAAAATTTTGTTTTAAGATGGGCAACATTTTATTCCTCAGAAAATTAAAACTTGGTAAAAGTCAGTGTGAAACTTAAAGAAGCTCTAACATTAGAAAGCCCAAAATTTTCCTTAAAGAGAAATTATTTATGAGCAAAGTTAAATAGGAATGGTCTTGGCTTGATATTGCAGCATGCTACAGAGGATTCATATAACCAAATGTTTTTTGACGAATTCAGACATACTTGACAGAATGAACATATGTTCACCTTGGATCTCTGAGTAACCCTTTCCACAAGGTGTATTTCTGGGTTATCATACAAAAAATCTTTCTTATTGCTTTAAACCACAATAGAAAATTAACAATTTTCTTATTCACTCTTTTCTCAAATATTTGTTATCATCTTATGTCTCAAAATTTGAAACGCAAATTAGATTGTTGAATAATGTCTAACTACCTTCTTTGTTTTCCGATAAGCACTTCCTAATTTTTTCTTCTACCTAAAGCAAAAGGCTGGACTATATCTCTTGGGGAAACAATGAAGCCTTCAATTTTTCCTTTTTAGCAAAAGGTAAATATAACCTCATCTTGCAATAATACTAATTCAGACTACAACACCGTAAAAAATATAACTCAAACTGGTGTAAACTAAAATGGTGTTAACTAAAAGATAATTAACATACCATTCCTTCTTGAACAATGTCAAGAGTTAAGTTCTTGTGCAATAAAGAGAGACGCAAGGAAAGCCAAATCTTTCTCTTCCCTACTTCTTTCTTATCGTCATCCAAGTGCAAGACGATGCAAGAAACCAGCTGCCCAGCGTGATATACACTAGAAAGAAGATTAGTGTCCATCTCCGACTGCGAAGGTAAATTAAGCTATTAGGAAAACAATTTCACAATCATTAACAATAGGCAATATCTTCAACAACTACGTCTAATCGAGAGATGATAAACTATGTTGAAAATAAAAGGAACCTTGGTTTGAATTTACCTTCACTAGATTTATTTGATTCAAGTGTTATCCACATATTTGATGAGCAATAGTTATAATTAACTGAAAGGGAAAACTCCTCATACAAGATGTATACAAAATCAAGCGCTCTGTTTGCATGCGATATTTCAGCTATTATTCATTTGTCTAATTAGTTTATTACCTCAAAAATTAAACGAATAAATATATAAATTTTGTCAATGATAAGATCTCTATGGTGAAAGGAAAACTTGGAGGGTTTTCTTTCTTCAATAAGTCATAAAGGCTAGAGACAGAGACACTGCTAAAGAGATTTCATAGTCTGGATGATAAATCATCGTCTCATAATAGAAAAGACTACCAATGTTTTCCTCCAGCATAGAACAGTAAATCAGCAATTTAGGAAATCCTAACAAATCCAAGTATGTGTATAAATCTGTAAAAGCTTCCAATTCAGACATTAATATTACATGTATTAAGTAATAAGGTTCCATATGGATATCTCCCCTCATTTTTTGCTTTGTGGCATAAGCCTCTATGATTTTTCTAGTAACTTTTTTGGTCATGAAAAGTTCTATAGAAAAAGGTTGAGCTCTTTCTCTCCACAAAATATCAATTTTTGTACCAAACAATTACTCTTGTGGGTGTAACATACTCTGAATATACTACAGCTCATTATTTAACCACTTTTAATCTTAAAAAAGATGACCTTACTATTATAAATATGGTGTGCACAGTAATAGCAGGAACTAGAATTCAAGTGAAAAGATCATTTTAACCTTGACCATTTGGTTTTCATATAGATCGTAACTACTCCGCATCTCTCATGATGGTTCTTAAAATATTGGCTAAGCACTAAAAGAATATGAACCCTCAAAAACTGAACAAAGCTCTCATGCTATAATATATTTCAAATTATAGCTCAATGTTTATCCATATCTGAGCCTATATAAAGTACCTTTCTATGGGAAGGTTTTGCAATAGTAATCCTCGAGAAATTGGCTAAGAACTAAAAGGATATGAAACCATTGAAATACTGACCAAGGTTTCATAAAGAACTAAAAGGGTGTGGTACAATAGAATCTTCTTGAGATGCAATAATGACATATATTTTAGTAAGCCTTGAGAAACAATAAACACATGGCTTTTACCAAAAACCTTAAACAAATTGATGATTGTATAACTTATAAAATGCATTTCTTCTACAAAAACAATTATGCCTCAATGCCACGCAAGTTGGAGTCCACAAAATGAATCATCACTAACCATAATGCGTCATTTAGATCAGAACTAACTCAATGTTTGGAAGTTTAGAGACCCTAGAATAAACATTCTCTAGATATTCCATATTTTACAAATCTGCATGAATTCCAAAAAGTTGTAGGTTTTCAGAGACAAATTCTGTAAATGTGACTTTAGGCCTACTCCTTCCCCATTTAACAACTTGCACCATGGATTCACACCTATCGACTAATGCATCTATAGAGGGGGGAAAGTATTTCTACTGTGGTTCAGAAATTCAATGCTATACACAATGCACAATTATCGCATAAGTTCAGGACTTTTTGTTCAGACACTATTCAAATGGGCTTATAAAAGAGAGATTATTCACTGAGAAATTTTTTTAAGTAAACATAGAGAGCATTAGCTAGAATGTCTATTTTAATAACCTTTGACTTAACAGCATTTTAGTCAATAAGCTTGAACTAGTCACTTTGGGTTGGTTTCCGTATCTCACCTTCTTTTATCCTCCCTTATATTTAATAAATAAATTGAAGATATTGATACACCATACACTACATAATAATTTAAATTCCTTCCAGCTTGCCAAGCAATTAAAACACTGGCATAAAATAAGCTATGAACAAATAAAAACTGGAAGTGTTCTTTGGAAATTTCATAATAGAAGGACTTGAAGAATTCATTAAAAATACAACTCACAGAACCTATATCAGAAAATAAGTTGTCAGAAGATTTAATACCAGTTTTGCTCCATCGTCTACAAAGGGAGGAAGTGCTTCAGAAGCTCGAACTAACCCCCGCAAGCCTCCTGGGAGACTGACAACAATATCTTTCTCATTTACTTCAGAAACTACTCCCCAGAGCTTCATTCCAGGAGATATATTCTGAATGCATAATAAAATAAAGTTGTTACATGTTTGCTGCCAGTTGTTAGGATAAGCAATAAGTTACAGATGTGCTAATAAAAAATGAACTTGTAAACAGCCTAAACATAACATGCAATTTAAAAAAGAGAAAAAGTTTCACGGACATGTGAGCAAGTCCAGGAATTGTCAGTATACCTTTAAAGTGATCCTGTTGGCGAACCTTGGCAATTTTCCATTGATACCACCGCCGAAAAGGGAACCTAAATCATCTTCTGTATTAGTCTTTTGGAGCTTGTGTTGTTTTTTCCTCTTCTTCAATAATCTGTCTTCAGCCTCAAACTCTGCATCCACCTCAGCTCGAACTTCATCCAACTCTTTCCTGCTCAAAGAAGATGCCCCACCTACAAACAGCATAATGTTTGATTTCATTGGAAATAGAAGAAATATTGTTAGGATATAACAAAAAAAGAAGGGTGTTTGAATACCTCTAGGGAAGTCAGGAACTTCCTCTTCAAGCTGAATGGGACCGTTTGATTGTAAATTTTTGTTGCTTTGGGATTTGGGTGCCATGAAAACGTAGTTTTTCCTCCTTCTTCTTCTTCAGAGGTAGAGTACAAGTTTACAAATTGGGAAAAGAATGAATGGAATTGGCGCAGGAGGGTTTAAGGGTTTAACAAAGATTTTCGCTGCTTAGGTTTCTTTCCCTACCTTACTTATTGGGCTTCACAATTTTTTTTTCTTTTCTAAATGCTTGAACTGGCCCATAACACCTCCTTTTCCTTTTTTTTACTACTCTATTGTTTCATAATATTGTTCATCTTTAAATAACATTTACTCTAACATTTTTCAACATGCGATATTTTCAAAAAGGTTCGAAATATATTTGAACATTAAATGAAACAATTTCATACTTTAGGCAAAATCTATTATCTCTGCACTATTAACTAGTGTATTTTAAAGATATATAAGTTGCTCACGTGGACATCATAAATATTATATCATTATAAATAGTAATTTATCTAGTTGGACACTATTACAGCTTTAAAATACACTATTAAATAGTGCAGGGGTAATAGGTTTTGCTCAAAGTTTGAAGTTATTACAGAAATTTCTGTCAAAGTTTAGATATATTTCAAACTTTTTTTTCCTATAAATTGGCATGTGAATAATCTTTGTCGTAAATATTCCTCCTTTTTGATAAAAAAATATTAACCTGTAGTAACTTAATTAATGTACTTTTATAATAAAATAATCTATTTAATTATTATTTAAATCCAAATTAAAAAAAAAAGATAAATGTCAATGGAGACTAGGGGTGTCAAAATTGAACTCAAACATAGGTAACCGCTCAGAATTTTAAGGGTTGGGATCAAGATAATTTGAATTGGGTTCAATTTCAACACATTCAAGAATAACAAGTTTGAAGAGAATTCTCAATTGAACCCAATTTAATCTCTAATTTTAACCTGTGTTAAAACTTTTTATTAAGATGTGTTTCTATATTCAATGTATGAATTTGTAGCACTCTGTATCCAAAACTGATAAAAAACCAGCTTTTTAGAAAAATCTACAGGTGAATCGACGGTTGCCATCGACGGAACGTAGCCTGACCCACGGTCTGTCCACACATCCGTCGATTGGTTCAGAAACCCCCCAAAATCTCAGTCCAAAAAATTTGACTAAGTGTCGAACGACAAACGGACCTACGTTCCGTAAGTCAGACTACGGTTCGTAATCTGTGTCTGTCGATCAACATCCCAATTACCCACTTTCTGATACAAACCACGGTTTACCAGCACGGACCGTCGTTCGACATACGGTCCGTAGGTCTGACAGTTAGGGGGGAAATACAATTGGGTCAACTTCAGATGATCATAACTCTTAGCACAAAATGAATTAGGTGTCTCATGACATACCTACAAATAGATAATTGAATTAGCTTTCAATAGCCACTGACCTTGCTAAAATCAAACCTTCGAGTAAAAAGTTATGCCCATTTTAGTAAAGGCCTTCCGAATAGACCCAACCGACGGACCGTCGATGGAACAACGGACCATCAGTCCAGTTCGTCGTTTGGTCCGACAACAATTAACTCAGGGGTCTTTTGGTCTTTTCCCACTTCGTTTAAAACCTATGATACGTCGTTTTGACCCTAAATCATTAGATTTTAGTAAGTTTAAGCTTAGGAACATAACTAAAAACTTATCTAAGTCAAATCATTAATCAAAACTTAGAAAATTAGAAGCAAGAAAGGAGAAAAAGGTCAAGAACCCTACTTCAAGAATGCAGCAAGGTTCCAGCAGTTCCAGCTGTTTTATCTGAAATCGAAAAAAATATCTGTTTTGAAGAGTTTTTGACTTTTTAGAGTCGCCACTTAATTTTTAAGAAAAATTAAGAAAACTATTGTTTTCAAATAACTTAAAAGAGAAAATTATTTGAAAACATTTAAAGGGTTCGGGATTCAAATTAATGTTTTAGGAAGGTGTTAGGCACCTAATACATCCGTCTAAAACGTTTTCCAACAACTAACATAGTTGGCTAAAAAATTAGATTTAACTTGAAAAATATTTTGAATAGTAAAGAGTTGAATTACTAACTTTTGCAAAATTTATTGGTTTTATGTTGATAAAACATTTAAGGCGTTTACGGGGAGTTTGGGGTTTTCTTAACTTAAAACTAACTCACACATCAAGCAAGTAAATAAACAAGAAATAAGAGAGAGGGAAAGAGATTTGGGTCCAAATCCGGGTTCTGTTCGCCTTGATCCGTTTTTGGACCCACCTGTTTTGGGTTTTTGGCCCCTTTGCGTCTTTCGAGTTTTCAACCATTTTCGTTTTGGGCCTTTGACCCACTTCATTTGTACCTGTCCTAAATTCTAGCATAATAAAGGAAACTTTACAAGGCTTAGACCCGAAGAAAATAAAATACAACAAAAGCAGAAGAACATAAAATCAAATATGGGTTTTTGACCCAAATTCCTCTATTATTCCGATCTTCTTAGATTTTCTTCTAGTCTTTAGACTTTGGATCCTGTCCGTCAACTTTATGGTTTGACTCAATAATGGAATTTTAAGCCTTGATGGCTCTCTCGAAATGTGAGGAAGAAGGGATAAGAGTTCACAACGAGCTCAAACGAATTTCTCATGCAACAACAAAAGAAACAAAATAAGTAAGCGAAGAAACAACGATTTATTGTAAGGAGTCATAAATGTACAATTCCAATATTAATGCACTTTAACTTAAACACTGCAATTAAAAAAAAAAAACTTATTAAGCAACACAAATAATATTTTTTATTTTTCAAGACTAGTAAAAAAATGTGGTCAAAATTAAGTAATTTCGATGCCCAAATGATAAATGAATCAATGTCTTATTAAAGTTTTCCAAAAAGAAGAAAATCGGCTAGACTATAAGCAAATAATGGCTACATGGTTGTGCGATCCATCACGCAAAATACCAAGACAATGGTAAGCCTAAAAAAAAAACCAAAACATTTTAGCAAGGGTGGGTAACAGAGGACACATCAAACGAATTCAAACAAAGATGAATACGACTGTACTAAATAAAAATATGCAAGGCCTAAAGCGTCATGATTGAACCATGGAAACAATTAAAATCGAGACTAGGCAAAGGAAAGAGAGTCGGTCATTAAATCGCAACCAACAATAATCTCAAAATAACCCAGAAAAAATGCATTGTACTTAACACATTCAAGAAAAGGAAAAAGGATTTCATCTTTATTGCTGGAGTTGCAGTAGTAGACCAAAAAAATAAAGGATTTCATTTTTAGCAAACAAACTCAGAGCACATGGACTGGACTAAGAAGTTGACTAAACAGACACTCCATTAATGGAGAGCTAAACACACACACAACTCAACATGCGGATAGCACAAACAGACATTGATACAAAAAACAGAGCTAAAATAAATTAAAGCAAGAAAAAAAAGAGACAAAAAAAATTCTTACAAATTACAAATATTGTGCTATGTACGCATATGAATCAAGATGAATACCAAGAAACATATATTCAGAGGCCAAATAAAATCACCATACACAAGAGAGAGTATTTTGTAAGTAATGGTAGTATAAGAATCTTCTATAAGGATAACAAGATGGTTAAATACTATAAAAGGCCACAAAAACTTTATTACAGCAACAAATAATGTAGAAATATTGAGATTGATAACAACTGCTATGCTATTAAAAATGCTTTTTCTTTTCTGGCTGATTAATAATGGTTTCTTTTCAAAACCCTCTTACCCAAAATAATCAAGAAGAAAAATAAACATTATATTCTAGTACATGACACTAAAGTGAACACAAGTATAACATAAGAAATGCAAAAGCTTAGCTATCTTAAATTATTCTTTCAACTTTAGATGAGAAGATAAAATACAATGTCGAATGCCGAATCGACAATGCATATTCCTAATAATAAACTAAGATTGGATATAAATGCGTCGAAACCAAAAAAAAACATGCTAACAATGTGAAGAAAAAAATATATAAAAAAACAACAAACAGGATAACAAAACTTCAGCAAATAAACTAAAATAACTCACAGGCTATCATCAAGTTGATAAATCAAAATTAGAGACCGACATAACAATCGCAAGTCAAAAATACCCATAGATAAAACTCGAGAGGATAAAGAGGCATAAGGGCTGTTTAATACCCTGACAATCGAAGAAATATTTTTTTACAACCCATCAGAGTACGCAGCCATCGACTAGCAGTGAAATGAATAACAAAAAAAAGAATCGTTTACCTTATGTGAGCAGCGAACTTGGGGGCGACGACGAGCTAAAATAGGCAGCAACTTTCATGCCACAAGCTTGAACACGAACATCCGGCCAAAAGACAAGAAAGGCAAAGAGAAACGGCTGGAAACTCAAATTTTCAAACCAATAAGGAAAATACCCGCTTTACTTCCCTGTAGGTGTGTTACTATTAAGAATTGTGGCTAGGATCTCCGAAACGAAATCTTTCCTACAAGTCTTTTAACTAGGAAGCTAGTATAATTTTCTTTCCAGAATTTTATGCCTAAAAAAATTCTTCGACTAAGAACCTTCAGCTCGAATTTCAACTCCGAAAAAAAAAGAAAATCCTCTCACTAAATCGTTCCCTGATTTTCTCAAAAATTTCCCCCCAAACCCCCCCCCCCCCCAAAAAAAATACAATAATCAGAAGGGAATTTAAATAGAGGAGGTCTTTTGGGGAAACAATGGGGTGAAATCAGGATCAATTCCCAAATTCAAAATTTGAATTCCCCCTTAAAAGATAAGATTGGAATAGCTGCAAATAGTACCAAATTCGTCAATTTGCAACAAATTGCTGAGGAGAATCGTCCGATTTCGGCTCTAGGACGAGAGATGTCCTGAGATATCGCCACATCGCCCTGTTCTCCGTACAAGTTCGTTTCCCTTTTCTGCAATTTCGTACAAACCGGCAGGGGCGTGTGTAGAAAGGGGTGAGATGCCTCTCACCATCCGTACGCGTTCTGAGAACGCGCGTATTCCCATTGTAAAAGCTTCCCATTGTTGAATTGGGTCTTAACTTTGGGTAATCGTCGCCTTCTGGGTTTTCGCGTTGCTTCCGTCGAGCGTGAGGGAATCGATGCTACTCTCCCACACGTCTATTGGATTTAGGAAGATGAGTTTGGATCTCTCTTGGGAGTGGGTCGTGTCAAAGAATGTTGCTGGGTATTTTAATGAAAATAAATGGGCTAAAAAGAAAATGAGCCTCATCTGGGTTGGGCCCTAAATTGGAAGTTGGACCGTCTGACTTGGTTTGGGAAAACTCAAAATAGGCTGCTGATTTTGAGAGGAGAAAATAACCAAAAAGGTTGGGAAAAGATCACATGGATTAAAATTATAACCAGCTTAAGCTAAAAGGTGAATAAAATCTAAACAAGATGAATTAATATAAATTAATTAAGGAGCTTCTTAAGGTTAATGAAAGTAAAATAAATAATTCGAATAAAAACCAACTATGCAAACTAATATCTAAAATAAATAACCAAATATTTATATAAAATAGAGTATTACTCTCAAAATGATTTTGAATATTAATAAAATTTAAATAATTATACGAGTAATTATATAAGACATATACATTAGCTAAAACGATATAAAAGGTGTTGAAACCTTATTTTAAATAACTTGCAATTTAAAATTTATTTATTACTATTTATATGTATATATATATACATACTTAATTATTTTAAATTGTTTAATCTCGAGAAGCTCTCTAGTTAATTACTATCGCGGAGGGTCAAAATTTGGTGTCAACACCAGCCCCCAAAAATCTGAATATTTCTCCGTGAATTTCATCACAGGTATGTGGGATTTCACTAGTGGGTCCTTTCTCCCATTGGGTCCCTTGTTTTCCGTCAGATTATTGATTCTCATATCATGATTAGATCTAGGGTTTCTAGAACTTCAACAGAACTTCATGAATTAATTTGTTATATGTTCCAAATTAGATATACACGTTATTATTCAGTTTATTGCATGAATTTCTGAACCTTAGCTATATATTTCTTTAGTTCTTGAATTATACATGCTATGTCAGATATTTCAGTTATTTCAGATATACATGTCTCAGTTATAAATGCATACTTACCAGATTAATTATTAAATTCTCTGTTTGCATGTTCAGTTTTGAGTTATCCAGTATTTACAGAAACTCATTCATACTCAGCTAATTACATAAATTCATTGGGAGTAGCATTAATACAGAGTTGGACTAGGGTTCAGCGTACCCAATAGTCCTAGAACTACTAGCCAAGTAGGTTGTAATTCCCCTCTGTGGGCATCAATTTAGTGATCATGCCAGTATGCCTTTATACCTCTCGATGGGGCGTATACATCAGACTCCACATTTAGCTCATGTGGCTTTATTATCGGTTATTAGTAGCTCCTATAGTTCAGTAAGACTCTCTTGCATTGACCATTTATCAGTATATCCAGCATTCAGTTTCATCATGTTATAAATTGGTCATTGCATTCAACTAGCTCAAAACTTTAGTATATCATGTTCAGACAATTATACTTGCTTTTGTGCTTGTTCAGTTATGTTTTATTTCAACTTTAATCTATCCTAAACGCTCAGTACCTTTCAAGTACTGACGCATACGTACGCTACATCTTTTCGTGATGTAGGCTCAAGTTCTCAGCATCCAAATCACGCATAGATCAATTTTCCGATCTCCACTTTAGCAGATTCAGTGGTGAGTCCTCATTCTTCGAGGACAACATTCATGTGTTTCATTTAAGTCTTTTAGTCATTTAGTTTCAGTTTTTGCTAGACTTAGTTGGGGCTTGTCCGAGTATTTCTAGTCCAATTTAGAGGCTATTTTCAGACATAGTTAGTTTCAGCTTAGTAGTGAGTCAATATTTTCTTGTATTAAACTCATTAGCTTTTCATCTATATCAGTTTTAGCATATGGGTATTCCCCATCTTTTCATTTTAAGTATGATTTAGCTTTCGCAACAGTTTATATTCTTTAGAATGCTCATGATCATGCCACCAGAGTTAGATTGGGATCACTTGTGGTCCTAGGTTCCGTGTCCGCGTCTTAGGGATAGCTCGGGGCATGACAGAATTATTATCTATTTAACATCTTTTAGGGTTTATCTATACATTTGTTGCTTTTTTGAAAAAAATCTTGAGTTGAAATGCAAATTGTGATTATAAAATTTAAATATCAATATGTTAATTGAGATACCGGGTCAAATTGGGCGGGTCAAGACCCAACCCATTTTTTAGCCCATTAAAGCCCAACTCATTTGAGGCCAAAGTAAACTTGGACGTGTCAAGACCCAACCCGACTTCTATTTCAACCCATTTTAGTATCCCAAATTTTAACTCAATCCGCCCATTTAACACCCCTAATGGAGACTATAGAGAGGTGTTACATCACGTTGTCCATGTTTCTCTATATATATATAGAGATTTACAATGTGTACAACTTTTTCATATCCCTAAAATATCTTTTCTAATTAAATATAGGTAACTTTCGTAAATGACTATAGTTTGAGCTTAAATAGATATTTATAGCTATACTTTGCTTAATTGTGAATTGTAGTTGCATGTTAGGGTGAGGAGAAAGGCGAGCGAGACTAGGAGATGGAGGAGAGAGGCAAGCAAGATCTAAGAGAGAAATGAGAGAGCAGAGAGGTTAAACATATGTTGTACTTGTTGTATAAGGTTGTATCACAAATACAGTTGTTTGCATCAGAACGAATACATTTGTATTTAAAAAAAGTTTTTGTATTTAGCTAAGTATTAGGAGGAGGTAAGCGAGTGAGATCGAGAGAGGACGTATATAGTTTGTTTTCATTGTATCGCACATAGAACTGATACGGAATACAAATACAGTTTTTACAAAAAAGTAAAAAAATATACTTGGATGAATACAGTTGATGCAATTTATTTGTATATGTTGAATATAATTGTGTCAATGGTATTAACAAACACAATTTTATCGACGAATAGAATTGGCATGATACAAATTTTCATAGTATAATTGATATAGAATACATATACAATTGATACAAATATAAAAGGTGGAATAACCTGAGAGACCATGTACTTTACTCCGTTTTTAAGTCCTTTTTCATCTAACTAGTGTGTCTGAAGTACAACTGCTTGCCCGTGGGATTCCATGTCATTTTTAATGACATGTAAGAATTATATGTTAAAAATTAAAAAAAAAACAATTAGACCACTTTTTAATTCCTGGAAATTTTAGATGAGCATTATTTTTTAAAATTTTTTTCCAAATAAGCATGTTCTTCTTATTTATTCCAAATTGAACACTAAATTTATGTCAAATAGATGAGATTTTTCTCCATTTGACTTGAAAATTCAAATAAAAGGTTACTACCACAAATCCAAGTAATCTCAATCACAAATTCTCAAGACCCACTGTTATGAGCTGCATGTACACCCTAGAAATTAGAGCACTCTTGAGTCGCAACACGGTGTACTTGACCTCTTATAGGTCTTGCACAGGACTCTTAGACATCATTCCTTGCATATATACGAAAATTAGCGTGGAATTAAAAACATAATGCGGAAGTCTTTTCATAAAACGTCTAACATTTGTCTCAAAAACCATCTATGACAACATGATTACTAATATCTTGGGACACAGTGCACGAAAGTCTAAGCATAAAGAACATAGGGGTGGTGTCCTCGGATGCTATGAGGATTCACCAATCTTCACTTCTTGAAAGCCTTGGAAACTCTACCTTTCAAAGCAACTTAATCTCCTCAAGACCCTACATTGAATTAGAATTTAGGCAAAATATGTGTTAGTACGAAATGTACTAAGTATGAAAACTATCATACCAAACATAAGATATCTCAAAGGGTTAGTTAATAATAGACATAATCATAAGAGATAAAAACATAAGTATATCATGAATATCATAACATAATAAAGCATCATAAATCATATAAAAGTTCATACTTAACTCATTGTCTTTCTTACTCAAATGAACTACTTCACAAGCCACCTCACGTATACTTGTGCAAGGCTAAGGTAGCAACCCATACTACTACCAAAGTTAAGTACCTCTATTTGGTCATTCTTGATCATAATTCACTGTCATAATTAGACCTAAGTTCTTCATAACATATAAGCACTATGTCCCTAGGCCACCTCAAAACACACTAAGCATATCTTGAAAAAAGGGAGAAAATGCACTTTAACTCTTTGTTATGGAATAATAATATTCCCTTTAAATCTTCCTTTTTTACTTTGGAGGGCCCTAAAAGGAAAACTCCCTACTAATGAAAAACTAACTATTTTTGGCATTGAGCCATCAAATTGTTTTTGTTGTCTTGATAATGCAGGCATGGATAATATTCAACACATCTTAAGCTCAGGCCAATTTGTAACAAAAGTGTGGAACTATTTTGCAGCTACTGCAGGTATTGCACAAGGCAGCCAAACACTGCAGCAGCACCTGCAAAACTGGTGGTCAGCAAAGGCCAACAATGCAGCCCACAAACTGATTCTTCAAGCCACCCCCATCTTCATTTGCTGGAGCTTATGGAAAAATAAATGTTCAGTTAAGTATGGTGGGAAAACAACTAATATCAGCTGGGTAAAGTATGCAGTTTACAAGGACAATTTCAAGATGCTGAGCACAACATTCAACCATATCAGATGGCTATCCAAGTGGATTGACTTGATCCAAAAATGTGAAGGATGTATCCAAGACACCAAAGTGAGTGTGGTTGCTTGGAACAAACCTTCAGATCAATGGATCAAGATAAACACTGATGGCAGTGCTCTTGATAATCCAGGGAGGATAGGGGCTGGAGGCATATTGAGGGACAAAAATGGCCATTTGTTGATGGCATTTGCAACATCACTTGGAGTAGGAACAAATAATAAGGCAGAGATGGAAGCAGCAATTTTTGGGTTGACTTGGGCAGTAGAGCTGGGGTACAGAAACATTATTTTGGAGATGGACTCACAACTGGTGGTAAAATGGATAAATCAAAAAGCTGCCCCACAATGGAACCTGCTAACTCAGCTTAACAAGATTCAAAAGTTGATCAGCCAAACAAAGGTATTCAAGTGCAATCATGTCTATAGAGAGGCAAATGGGGTGGCTGATGCACTGTCCAAACACAGCCATCAGACAGGCAGTCCACAGGTTTACTTCAGCCAACATCAACTACCAAAGGTAGCAAGATCATACTATCAACTGGACCTAATGGAAATGCCAAATTTTAGGAGGAAAAAAACTAAGGAAATTAAAGAGCCTCCATGACTTCATCTTTTCAACTTAGCTATAATGCAAGGAATTATAGCTTCTTTGAATAGGTTAATCTTGCATAGGTTGTAGGTTATTTTGAAAATGTAAAGAGAGAGTCTCCCTTGTTTATGTTTCATAGATGCTATGTAAGGAGAGGAGTCCTCTCCATTAGGTACTTAGTGTTTTGATTCATCTTATTGTAAGGGGAGGATTTGAATTCCATTTTGGAAGGTCGAATCCAAACCATCAAATTATGGAGGTTAGGTTTATGCCCCCCTCCCTGTATTTTGCTTTTTGTTATTAATAATAAGGCCTGGGGGTGATGCTCAGCCCCTGACCCACCTCAAGGGTCGTTTTTGAAAAAAAAAAGTCACCCTATTCCTTTTCATGTCATCTTAGGAGTCTCTAGTAGACCTATTTCATGTTGACAAGAAACTATCATTTTTAGTAAATTATGTCATGGAATGCAACTATAGTCACTATCCAAGCTAAGCATACATCATATCGGGGTCATGTCATAGGTAGTTTCAAGTCATACTTGTGCAATGTATGAATGACATCCATACTACCATCAAAACTAAGTACTTCTCTAGACTAACCTGAATCAAGCTAACTTATCTTGCAACCTTGTCTATTAAGATCAACTTACTATCATAATAGACCTACTAACATGGAAAACATCTCATCATACTAACCAAGCTAACAAAGGAAGGATACCATCAACCTAACCACCATGCAACCAATCATGTAGATGCAAGATAATCCATAGGGAAGAATGAATCCTCAACCCTAAGCTACCATGAGAAACTAATCTCAAGTGATTCCATGAAATGTACCTTACATACAAATCAAGCTACCATTAGAAGAGTATAGGCCTTTCTCCTAAAGCTTTGGGCTAACCAAGTCAAGCTACCATGATCAAGAATCTTAGCAACACAAGACCAAGCTATCATTAGAGAGTTTATTTCCTCTATCCTAAGCTACCATGAAGTTCATCACCTCAAGATACCATGAGTATTTCAACTCAAGCCTCCTTGAAATTTACTATCCCAAGCTACCCTTGAGACTTACCATCTCAAGCTATCATGAAATCCACCATCTCAAGGTATCATGAGAATTCACATCTCAAGCTATCAGACCTTAGTCTCATCTCACCAAGTCTATTATACAAGAAGAGGCAATTGAACACAACTTCAAGTTATTCTAATTCATCATGTCTTGATTCATATTAGGTTCTTAGTTCCATCTAGAGTCCATCTATGTTAGAGAACTTGTTTCCCCTAACTTGCTCATGTCTAAGTGTAGAATAAAACATCATCATAATCCCTTCATAATGACTTCACCCCCAAAGCCCTAGCATCAATAGCGTCCCAACCCATAAACGATTTTTAATTTCAATTCAGATGATCTATGTTCAATTACATGCTCACTTCATTCAATTTGATCATTAGAAGGCAAGTCTAGGCATACATGATCACATAGGTACAATTTTGTCTTTACAAGTCAAGACCAACCTAGATCAATTAGGCCTAGTTCAATTCATATCTAGGTGATTCAATCACGATAAAAAAGTACACAATACAATTGAATTACGAAGATCAACTTAGAACCTTTGTCTAACCTCTAACGCCTAAAATCACCATGATCACCTTCAACATCAAATACTACAATTCCATTAAAACTTCATGAAAACATCATTTAATCATCACATGAACATAATTGAATTCTACCCACTAGATTGGGATCACAATCAAGCCTTACCCACAATGCAATCACAACCCTATCTAATTTGGGGTTCTTTGGATTCACAATTGAGGAAAACAAGGGAAACTCCATGAATTGAAGAATCCATGGATGAATAATCTTAACATACCTTAGATTAGAGCCTTAAACCCAGCTTGAAACCTTGGTGAATTCATCCTAGAGCTGCCTCCAATTTCTCTTCTTCTTCAATGGTGGTTTTGGGAGAATTTTGGGAGAGAAGTTTTGATTTGGAGTCTAGTGTGACGTCCTGCCACAATTCCAGCCTTATTCCACATCCGAATAGGGGTAGAACGTTCTAGAGTTGTGCAGAGGACTCTAGAACCTTTTGGAAGTCTCAAGAAGGCTAGGGAAAGTCCAAAGCATTGTAAAATTCTCTAGAAAGGGGACCAAAGTGTAATTATCTTAGGAACTTGTCAAGTAAATATTAATTGCACTTTAATCCCTAGAAAGTAGTTGATACGCTTAAAGTACACTTCCCTAAAGAAGTATAAGCGGTCGTATCAAGTAAAGAACCTAACTATTAGGTTAGGGTCGATGCTACGAGGAAAATGATTTAGACTTAACTTTAATGTACGATTACCTCTATTTAGTCAAGTCCTTTTCGAAAACTAGTAATTAAAAGGGGGGGTTTTGTGAAACAAAAGTGTTGCAATGTTGTGAAATCAAACAAGTAGCAAGAGTGAATTATTGGTGTTAATCAAGTTGTGAGAGAAACTAGGGTGTAAGTGTTACCCATATGTTCATAACGCCATAATCCTAGTTATAACAATTCTTCCCTAGTGTTTTGCATGCAAAGTAATAAGTTATGTATCTCTAAATCCTTGGTCCGGCATTTAGAGAATTTCACCCCATACCTTGGTCAGGCTACGTGTGCCTAAGTTACTAACACTTACCTTTACTTCATATTAAGCATCATATTCTATGTTCGACTTAGTTATCAATGCATGCAATAACCTATTTGAGAATTGTTCTTTAGCTAGGTTTATTTTGTTAATCACCCATAGCTCCCACAACCCTAGTTGTGGATTTAGTTACCCATGCTTAGAAGAACACAATTCATAATTGATAAATAATAAATCATGAACTTACTTTGACAAATTCGAAGAAAATCCAGAAATTCAACTTTAAGTCACACAATTATCTTGAACACCAAATCCAGAAATTTGAATTAATTGCAAAAACAAATCTCCAAGAACAAAAGTATGAAATTGAAAAAAGAATCCAACCCCAAAAACGAGGGTTTTCACCCTATTATAATAAAAAGAGTCCTAAATTAAAAAGAGTTCAAATAAGGAAAGTTTGTCCAAAACGAGGCTTCAATCGACGACCCCCACAAATGGTCTGTCAATGAAACGATGAACCGTCGATTGCCTCCGTTGGTCCATACTCAGCATCTTTTCTCAGCCTTTACTTTACATCTTCTCTTATCCAATTGACGGACCAACAACACGGTCCGTCGATTCATCTACTGTCCGTCGATGCTTCTTGTCGTTCCATACTTAGATTTTCTTCAACTTTGGGTACTGGAACATTCTCTGATCACATCGATGTTTTACCAGGATGGTCCGTTGATAAGTCGACGGACCATCGATCCTTTCGTAGTCCCACACTTAGTCAGAATTCCCCGAGGTACTTCCAAATGTTTGAACCTTCAATCGACGGACACCACCTACGATCCCTTGATGGGACGACGGGTCGTCGATGGCTTCGTGGGTCACTTTTGCACTATTTCTTCACAGCCTTCTGCATTTTCGTTTTGGACAACTTTCCTGCAAAATAAATACAAAACATATTAAAATTACTACAAAAAGGCTCTAGACACACACCAATCTTAATGAAAGAGCATTGAAAGTAACGTGAAACAACGGTACATCAACACCCTCAACTTAAATTCGTTGTCTGTCCTCAAGCGACGCACTATGACTCATCACAACACTTTGTACACATGTATCCTCTGTTAAGCTTCCGCAATAACATGGCTATCAATCCCAACTTTTTTCGTTGCTTTAGTGCATGTTTCTTCTTTTAGGATTGATAGGAATACTCTTGTGGATCAGACTATGACACAAACTCACTATGCACTGACACCTCTACTCTTTTGTCTCTCACTACGGTACTAACTTTTTGATATTGCAACTATTGTCCTCACTTCAAAAGACATCCTCCTTTTTCACACAGTGATTTTAACTTTAAGTATAAGGATGATTATTCAACACTCACGCTCAGAACAAATTTACACTTAGTTGGTCCTTGTCGCCATAGGCTTTCCCTTATTTTCACTGCTTAAGTTCACCATATTAGACTCTTAGGATCACGATAGGACTTTCCTGACTTGTAACGTAGGCTCAGGATCAAGTGTGGTACATATGGGTACATTTTAGTGACTTGTTTCCCTCCTTTACATTACAGTTAAGCGACCTACCTCTTTCATTATTTATTATGCCCTACTTTTCTTGTCATCTTGGCCTTATTTTCTCCTTTCTTTCTCCTTTGTGGAAGTGACTCTTATTTCTATTTGTTCAACTCTCTTTTTCTCTTCTTTTTTTTATATTCAACTGAAAATTTTGACTGAGTCACTTCTCTTGTTCACTGTCCCTTTTCTTTTCCACATTACTCTTTATCATACTCACTTTTTGGGTCATCACTCATAATAGCTACCCTCAACTTATGGTTTTTCCATTAGTCGAGGTACACATTACCCAAGGTCGGGTCAGGGACAAGACGAGGTTAGTTTCTGCATTAGCCACCCTCAACTTATGCTTTTGGCCTAAGTTGAGGTGCACATGTCCAAGGAGGGACCAGGGTGATCCTCTCCACAACCTCATTGGTGATCCTCTCCACAACCTCTACTCTAGAGCTAGACGCACCAGCAAGCAACTCTCGAGCCCTCATCTGCCGAGCCTCCTCCACAAGCAACGAGGCTCTCCTCGCAGCCTCCAAATCTCTCCACTCCTTCTTCCGAGCACGAGAGTCCTCACCCTCATTGGTACGGCTGGAACAGTGCCTCTTGACACGCTCACGAGCTCAGGCGGTGGTGCAGTGGGAGCGGTGAATAGTGCAACAAGAACTGTGTCCTCTGTTGTCTCAACTGGAGCAGTCTCAGGCTCGAGTCCCCTTATCTCAACTATGTTGTCCATATCAGCTCGTAGACTCGCCATAGCCTCCTAAAGAGTATTCAGATCAATGGTGGGGGCTGGGCGTGCTAGAACTCATAGCTCGAATGCATCTAGGTGCTGATGGACTGCCTGAATCTTCAGCTCTGTCTACTGAGCCACCTTCTTCTCAATCCGGTCCTCAGCCTCGGTAATAGATTTCTGCATCCAAGGCTGGATATGGTGCATCAAGGTGGCCATCTAGGCCTCTAGATTCTGGACCTTAGCAATTGGGACCAGTGTTGCTGATGGTGGTGTAGACCGGGATGAACTAGGCCCCCTATTAGTGCCAGTGGCAGACCTGGACCGGGTGGTACCGGTAGGCACTGAAGTGACATGATCAGACCCTTGGGCTTGCTCTACCGTATCCTCCAAGTTCTCACCCAGCGGCTTCAAATAAACTCTGGGCCCTCGTCGTGGTGCCGCGTCATTTCCCTCATCCCCCATGAGACCGATATCTACTGTCCCGGTAGGAGTTTGGAGGACATCTCTTTGACAAATGGGAACTCTAGCATCTCTGCATAACTGGAAGTTCATATAGGCAAATGGGTAAGTGGTAGAGGACTTAAAATCCCTCTCATGAATGACGGAGACCAACAATCTCGCAAAGTTGACCTCCAACCCGGCTACCAGAGCTACTACCAAGACCGCCCTATCTCAAGTAAGTATATTATCTCTAGCCGTGGGGGATAGGCGGTAGAAAACTAATATCCAGAAGAACTTGGATGCAAAAGTGAGGTTGGCTTTCTTGATAAGGCCTCTGGGTTCCAACAAACAATCTGCTCCCTCACCGTCAATGGAGAGCCGCTGTGCAATCCACCTCTTGGTGGACTCTCTCAGTTTTCTGCTCCGCTGAAAATGGCCACTCTTGACCACGTCCCACCTGTAGTCGAACTCTAGGGTGATGGAACCCTTTCAACATTAGTGAACCCACCGTATAGGAAGCGGCGGATGGCAGGAGAAGAAATGTGCACCCGGCAGCCTCGAACTCGAACATCTGTGAGTGGGGCGTGTTTGGCGGGGTTTGCCCGCCTGTCCTAAGCACCTCGAAGAGCTGCTATGTATGAGGCATAGAAATCTTGTGCAATATCCTCACTGTAGGACCCCACACTCCTCGCCATCCACTAGAGCCGGTGGCGGGTTAACAAGTCATATACCGTAGGGACTATGTGTAGGCTCCCTGTAAGAACTCGCTGCTTGACCGTCAACATCCCGACTCATCATCCCCTTATCATTCAGCAGCTTGGCATCCCTGTATGCCTGGCACTAGCCATAGACGCACCACCGGTTGGGCTCATCAACAACCGGTGTAGGGACCTCATGCTGGGGTACCAGAGCAAACTCCGGACTTTGGGCCTTATTAGATGAGGTATTACGAGCAGGCACATCTGGGAGAATGGCTCCATGTGAACCGAAATTGAAGGCAGTGGCCTCATTCAAACCTATAGAGTGGGATGACTCAGAACCCGGACCCTCCTCGAAGCCAGATGCTCCCTCAGAACCTGAGGCAGACCTAGACGGTGTACCGGTCAGTGTGCGCTCCTCTTCATTCAGGGAGGCAGTGACTATGACGGACGCCACCTTCTTGGGCGTGCCCTGAGTGGATCTAGCAGCTGGTTTCGGGGTCTGGGTGCCAGGGGGCACGTATTTAGGATCTCGCTCATTGTTGGACTCGCCAATAAGCCGACGGAATGGTGCAACATATTTGGACCTCTCCCTTTAATAGACGATATCTGGTTTTGGGTCCATAAGTACCTGAAAAGGAAGTTGTTAGTCATAGTGTATTCAATCTACACAAGCAACATAATCAAGACAAAATTTGGAAGCACAAGACACAAGTCATTTCAGGATTGCAGAATTGGGAGATGGTCACTATTGACGGCCCATCGGTGACTCGACGGTCCGTCAATAGTATCCGTCGGTGGACACTTAGCAATTTTAGAAGGTGATAGTTTAGAGACCTCTCATATGGAAACGACAGATGTGCAGAACAGCCTGTCGATCAATCAATGAATCGTAGTCCACTTCCGTCGTTTGACACTTCGAATAATTCAAACTTGATCAAAAATCAAAGTTTCAGTTAGAAACGATGGACGTGAAGAACAGTCCGTCGATCCACTTCCATCGTTCCAAAGTTAAGCAGGTTTAAATGGTATCCATTGACGGACCCCATCGACAGTCCGTTGATCAATCGACGGTCCGTAGACAGAGTCTCGTTGTGTTGGTTTGACACAGCTTTTCAGGACATGGTTTTATCCCACATATGGACAATTTCAAGCAAAATACAAGTTTACCCAACATGTAATAACAAGCATAAGACAATTTCATCATCCCTAGGGCTTTTATTTTGCAAATTTCAAACATGACTTCTATGAGACTATCAAACCCTAATTCGAAAAAAAAACAAGCATAGTAAATTTATACATATTCCACCCCCAATCCATTCACTTTCTATCATTCTATGGGACATAGAATCCAATTTTAACAAGTTTACCATGCAATTTTGACCCTAAGTCAAGACCCATATACAATCTATTCATTTCCACAAGAAAATGAACGAGAATTCATTAAGCAAAGGAAAATGCAATACTTTTAAGTTCTAGTGGTGTGAATGAGTGGATGATCTTGCAACAACCAACCTACGTGCCGCCTACGAACACCGATCGGAGAAACGATGAAGTTTTGAGTAGAAACTGGGGGATTAAGGTTTTGGGGCTTTTGGGATTTTAGGAGAGTTTGATTGTTTTGGAAGACAATGGAGTGAAGTGAGTGTGGGAGTTAATTGAGAAAGAAGGGAATAAGGGGAGGAAACGGTTGGGAGGGAATTTGAAAAGATGTGGGAGGGTAATTGGTGTATCTTAATATAGCCGGTCGGGTCGGGTCACTGGCTTTTGTGAAATGACCGTACCTCGTCAATTGTCTGTAAGTCAGTTGACGGTCCTTCGACTGGACCATCGATTGTGCCCTAACTTGGACAAAATATTAAAACATACCTGGGATCTACGGACACCATCGACAGTCCTTCGATGGAACGACGACCCGTCGATAGAACGATGGCCATCGGTTGGTCTGTAGATTTGTGCACCAGACCAATTTCTGTACGATTCTTTTTGTGTTTTCTGGACACCTTTTAAACACGGACCCTAAGCTACTCTCTAGCCAACAGACTACAAAAAATATAGAAGAAAATTAACACATGAAATTGAGTAAAACAAAATGAAACAAAAGAATGCAAGAATTCTTTCAAAGAAAAGAAAAACCTATTGTTGGCTAGAGGATACACATTGGGTTGCCTCCCAAGAAGCTCTTGATTTAACATCGCGGCACGACGCATGACCCTTGATTACTCAAACTTCATCAAGGTGATATTCCTCCACCACTTCATGGGAACTCTCCGCATGCCCTAGGTAAATCTTGATTCTTTGCCCATTTAACGTGAACCTTGCGCCCTCCTTGTTCTCCAGCTCAATCGCTCCATGTGGGAACACTTTAGTGATCAAGAATGGACCAGTTCATTTGGACTTGAGTTTTCGTGGAAACAAGCGCAACCTAGAGTTAAACAGAAGCACCAAGTTCCCAACCACAAATTCACGCTTCTCAATCTTTTGGTAATGGTACTTCTTCATCTTCTCTTTGTAGAGGGCTGAACTTTCATATGCTTTTAGGTGAAACTCATTAAGCTCAGTCAACCCATTAAGTCTCTGTTCTACTGCTTCATTCCAATCCATCTTTAGTTTCTTCATCGCCCACATGGCCTTGTGCTCTAACTCAACTGACAAGTGACAAGCCTTCCCATATACAAGTTGGTATGGAGACATACCTATGGGGGTCTTGTATGCTGTCCGGTAAGCCCAAAGAGCATCATCAAGCCTCCTTGACCAATTCAATCTGTTAGCATTCACCCTTTCCGGCAGGATCTGCTTGATTTCTCTGTTGGACACCTCAACTTGCCTACTAGTTTGTGGATGGTACAAAGTGGCACATTATGGCGAACCCCATATTTCTCCAATAGCCCTTTGAACAACTTGTTGTGAAAGTGGGATCCCCCATCACTAATAATGGCCCTAGGTGTGCCAAATCTAAAGAAGATGTTCTTTTTCAAGAACGAGGTGACACTCTT
Organism: Solanum pennellii; assembly: GCF_001406875.1. Lineage (NCBI taxonomy): Eukaryota > Viridiplantae > Streptophyta > Magnoliopsida > Solanales > Solanaceae > Solanum > Solanum pennellii. The sequence continues at coordinate 16,805,457 of NC_028639.1, forward strand.
CCCTTCATTGCTGGCAAGTGCTATGGATTCCACCCATTTTGACTCATAATCCACCGCCATAAGAATATATTTCATCCCATGAGAACTCACAAATGGGACCATAAAAACAATGCCGCATACATCAAACAACTCAATCACTAGAATGGGATTTAAAAGGATCTCTTTCCTCTTCGAAATGCCTCCATCTCTTTAGCACCTATCACATGCCTTGGCGAACTCATGAGCATCTTGGTGGATGGTTGGCCAATACTACTCACACTGCAAAATCTTATGGGCAGTTCGGATACCACTATGATGCCCATCCACAGGCGAGGATTGGCATGCCTCCAAAATACTTAGCATCTCAATTTCCGACACACATCGGTGTATAAGCCCATCAGCATAACTTCGGTATAAATAGGCTCATCCCAAAAGAACATTCTCACATCATGCATGCACTTTTTCATCTGATGGAAGGAAAAGTCCGATGGGATTATATCACTAGCCAGATAATTTGCAAAATCGGCGAACCATGAAATCAAGTCACTGAAAATGGCCAATATCATCAATTTTAGCCTTTTCACCCAACTCTCGCATATCTTCATCCTTTAATCTGGACAAGTGATCGGCAACTTGATTTTCAGTCCCTTTTCTATCTTTTACCTCAAAATCAAACTCTTGCAATAGTAGCACCCATCTAATCAACCTTGGTTTCGCATCCTTCTTTGCCATCAAATTCCTCAAAGCGGAGTGGTCAGTATGCACTATAACTCTTGTGCCAAGCAAATAGGAGTAAAATTTTTTGAAAGCAAATACCACCGCAAAGAGCTCTTTTTCAGTCAAGGTGTAGTTCTTTTGTGTTTTATTTAGGTCCTTACTAGCATAATAAATGGGGTGAAGGATTTTATACCTTCTTTGTCCCAATACTACACAAAGAGCAACCCCACTAGCATCACACATCACCTCAAATGGATTACTTCAATTTGGGGAAATAATTATGGGCGCAGATACCAACTTCTCCTTCAACTCTCAGAATGCCTTCAGACACGATTCATCAAAATAGAACTTACATTCCTTTTCAAGTAACTTGCACAAAGGGTGTGCAATTTTTGATAAATCCTTAATAAACCTTCGGAAGAAGCCTGCATGCCCAAGAAAACTTCTCACACCTTTTACAGAGATGGGTGGAGGAAGTCTCTCTATAACCTCAACTTTGGCTCGATCAACCTCTATCCCCTTCTCTGAGATGCGATGGCCAAATACAGTACCTTCTTCTACCATGAAGTGACATTTTTCCCAATTTAACGCAAGGTTGCAATCTTCACATATTTTGAAAACCTCGGCCAAGTGACTCAAACAACGATCAAAAGAGTTGTCAACAACTGAAAATTCATCCATAAGCACCTCAATAGTGTCCTCCATCATATCGGAGAATATCGACATCATACATCTCTGAAAAGTAGCTAGTGCATTACACAATCCGAAAGGCATCCTCTTGAATGCGAATTTCCCATAAGGGCAAGTAATGGTGGTTTTCTCTTGATCCTACGGTGCAATACAGATTTGATTGTAACCCGAATAACCATCAAGAAAACAATACCATCCTTTTCCTGCGAGTATATCAAACATTTGATCCATGAAGGGCATAGGGAAATGGTCCTTATCAGTCCATGCATTCAACTTCCAGTAATCCATACAAAATCTCCATCCGGTCACCGGCCTCATTGGAACAAACTCATTCTTCTCATTAGGGACCACTGTCATTCCCCCTTTTTTGGGCACACACTGAACATGACAACCCAACTACTATCTACGATAGGATATATTACTCCGGCATCCAACCACTTAATAATCTCCTTCTTAACTACCTCTTGCATAGGTGGATTCAAACGTCTTTGGTACTTAATACCTAGCTTGTGATCCGGCATGAGTTGGATTTTGTGTGAACAAATACCGGGTGGGATCCCAATAATGTCCACAATAGTCCAACCAATGGCTCGTTTGAACCTCTTTAACACTTTTACTAGACACTTTTCTTGTTCCACATTCAAATCCGATTAAATAATTACTGGAAAAGTGTCATCTCTTCCCAAGAATACATACCTCAGATGAGGTGGTAGAGCCTTAAGCTCTAATTTTGGGGCCTCCTTAGTAGATTGTTTCGTGCATGGAGACTCGCGATTTTTCATATCTAACTCAAATTTCTATGGTTTGAACCGAAATTCACCTCGATCAAGTTCCGCAACCAACGACCCATACTCTTCAATACCATCACTGTCAAAATTCATGATCACTGCCGCTAGTGCCTCAACACTAAGGCGCTCTTGGATTTGTACCTCAAACGTACTCTCAACCCTGTAGGATATAGCAGATACCGTTTGGAGCTCACCACTCTGCTTTATGGACCTAAAAATGTTAAAAGTTGCTTCTTCATTGTTTAATCAAAACTTCATCTGCCGTTTTTCCATGTCAACCAAGGCGCGACCGGTAGCATGGAACGACCTCCTAAGAATAATAGGCACCTCAAAGTCAAGAATCACAAAATTGGCCAGAAATATAGTCACCTTCACTAACACATTGTGGAGTAACCCAATAGGCCTCTTTACCATTCGATCGACCATCAGTAACCGCACCGCAGTAGGCTTTGGGTCACCCAAACCCAATTTCTTGTAAATATAGAGGGGCATGAGATTTATGCTTGTACCTAGATAACATAGAGCTTTAGCAAAGTGTAACAAACCGTTGATACATGGAACAGTGAAAGAGCCGAGATCTTCTTTCTTTTTTCACAAGAGCCTTGTAGCAATAGCACTACAATGTTGCATTCGGTCATCATCCTCAAAACTTACCGATCTCTTCTTTGTAACCATATCTTTCATAAACTTGGCATACCCGGGCATTTGTTCAAGAACTTCTATCAAAGGGACATTGATGGAAAGTTGTTTCAACATAGTAATAAAACGCCGGTATTTACCATCCTCTGTCTTCTTCACCAATCTTTGCGGGAATGGTGGTGGTTGTCTAGGAACAGAGATCACCCTTTGGGGTATCTCTGCGTCTTTCACTGCTTTGTCTACCAACTCACCACTAACTTCCACTAGCTCATCATCTTTTCTCACCTCATCTTCCACGCCAGACAGCATAGGTGGATCAATGCTTTGCTTACCCCCTCGAGTAGTGACTGCCATGCAATGTCCATCATTTTTCAGATTTTAGACGGTATTGCTAGGAAGAGTATCCGGTTGACATGGGTTCACAGTAGTAGACAATTGGGTCATTTGCATCTCAAAATGTTTGATTGAGATTGCATGTGCATCCACTGTTTGCCCAATATTAGCCAAATCACCTCTCAACTCTTTGGTGTGCTCATCACTAGCATCAAACCTCCTCATCATCTTTTGCAACATATCTTCAACTCGCGCCATACTACCTCCACCATCCCTAGGAGCAACTTCCCGATTTTGAGGCAGAACATAGGGCCTACTTCGATCGTTTCTGTTACCATAGTTACCCCGATTGAAGTTGTTGTCGCGATTATATTTTCCATCTCAAACATAATGACCCTCTATGTTGTAATTCCCATAGTTACGACCTTGATTTCCTTGACCTTGGCACCAATTTTCCTGATTGGAGCCTTGGTAGTTTGATTGGAAACCCTCCGTCTTCTCATTAACTGCATAAGAATCCTCTTCATAGTAGTAGTCATCCGCTGTGGTGGCGGTTTAGTCAAATAATTTACTGCATTTACTTTCTCTGCACCCCCAGCGACATGTTTCAATACCAACCCGAGCTCAGTTCTCATTTAAGCCATCTCTTCACGAATCTCATCTGCAGCTGGGTTGTGTGTAGCTTGCACTGCAAAGGTGTTTCTCCCAGTGTCCGACTTCCTAGTGCTCCAAGCTTTATTGTTGCGAGAGATTTTCTCCAACTTCTCCGCGATCTCTGCATATGTTTCACAAAACCCCCCTTTAATTACTAGTTTTCGGAATGCTAAGAGCTACTCACCGACTCCCCCGGCAATGCCATAAAGTTGTTCACTCTATCTTTGTGGTTGAGCTTTTTAGACACTGGGTAGTATCGTGCTAGGAACACATCCCTCAACTGGTCCAAGTATAGATCGAATTATAGGGCAACTAAGTGAACCATATGTGACTTCTCCCGTCAGTGAGAGAGGGAACACCCTTAATATGATAACATCCATGTCTAAGTCTGGCCTCCCTACACAACTTTTACACACCGACCTCAGTTTAGCGATGTGACTATGTGGATCCTCATATGGTAGCCCCGAAAACAAACCTCTAGCGGTGAGCATCTGCATCAAGGTACTAGTTACCACGAATGTGTGACCCTGTGGTAGAGAAGGTAGGACAAGAGGCCCATCAGAGTCAATGATGTTAATGTTGCCCTTATAGAACTCTTGAGGGAATGGGACGAGAGGTTGACTCCTCAAAGCACCATCACCAGGGTTCTCCACAATCACTTGGTTGTGAGCATCAACCAGCGGAGGAAGTTGACGGTTGATCCCATCACCTAGATTAGCGGGATTTTGTTGATCATTCATTCTGCAGAGTGTCCGATTAAGTTCAGGATCGAATGGTATGATTAGTTCTCCTCGGCTCTGTGCACTTGGAACCTGAGACAAACAAAAATAAAAGAAAAAAGTAAAATTAGGAAATTGTTGACTAAAATTCAGAAATGATGTTTAAGTTAATCTAAAAGCCAATTTGCCCGGCAGCGGCGCCGAAATTTGATATGCTCAAATTACACTTCCCTAAAGAAGTATAAGCAGTCGTATGATATACCGTGGTTTCACGGTATTTTTAATGCTTTTTCCTTAAGTTTAGTATGTCCAAAAACCTTTTTGTATTAATTTTTATGTAAGTTTCTCTTTATTTGCTGGAAATCTGTCTAAAAGATGAATGCGGAGGTTTTTGAGCAAGAAATGCAGAAAAGTACCACCTACGGAGCTTGTGACGGTCCGTCGTGCCCGTGACAGTTCGTAGGTGGCATCGTGGTGCAGCTGTTGAAGGAAGAGGGGGAAGTCTGACCAAGTGTGGGGTTACAGGATGCGTGACGGCCCGTCATAGCCATGACGGTCCGTCCTGGTGGTTCGTCATGAAGATCAGAGAAGTAGTCCCAGTACCCAAATTCCAAGAGTTCAAGTGTTAAGGAACGGATACCCCCGACGGATCATTGTGCCTGTGACGATCTGTCATACCTGCCGTCGAGGGTACTGAAGAGAGCACAGAAGAAATTACAGGAGTATGGGACGACGGAGTCCATGACGGCCCGTCATGACCACGATGATCCGTCGCGAGGTCCGTCGACCCAGCCGCGTTTTGACAGATTTCCAGCAAATAGAGTCCTTATTTGATTAGGTTTTATTTTTTATAAATAGTTCGAAAAACCTCGTTTTTGGGGTTAGACTCTTGATTATTTTTAGACTCTTTGTTAGACTCTTGGTTATTTGAGCTTCTTTTGTGGATTAGACTTGGTGATTATTGTTATACTTTTGGAGAATCTTTAGTCTTCAATTAATTGCATTAATTGATTGTTGGTGATTTTTGTTGATTAATCAAGTGAACTATTGGATATTATTCTTTCTCATTGAAGTAAGTGCATGAATTGTTATATTACATATTTGAATATTGTGATTATGACTATGGGTAACTAAACTCCATAACTAGGATTGTGGGAACCACAGGTGAATAATGAGGTGAAACCTAACTAAAATAACAATTCTAGAATAGTGTCTTGCATGTATTGATAATTCTTTCGCTTAGAAGTCTTTTTAACGGATGGCCAACATTAGAATTCACCTTAATGCTACTTGCCGGACCAAGGAGGTAGATAATAGGAAAAGAATTATCAACATATATTTAGTGTATACTATCTAATAGGCTAGTATTGATTGGTACGAGGTAATAACTTAGTCAAATATCGAATACGATGCTTAATATGAGGTAAAGGTAAGGGTTAATATAGCAACACACGTAGCCGGACCAAGGTGCGGAGTGAAATTTTCTAGATGCCGGACCAAGGATTTA
>NC_028639.1:16811524-16818247 GCF_001406875.1 Solanum pennellii
TGTTATAGTTAGAATTATCAAGTTATGAACCTGTGGGGAACACGTAAACCCTAGTTACTTTTATTAATTGATCAAACTCCAACATTTGAAGCTGTTAGTTGTCTCCTTTTATTTTCATTTATTTAGAAATAGAAAACCCCCCTTTTATCATTTTTGCTTTCCAAGGAAGTAATTGACTGAACAATAGTAATAATAGATTGAAGTTAAGTCTAAACTATTTTCCTCGTGGGAACGATCCCAACCTCATTAGTTGGGTTCTTTACTTGATACGACCGCTTTACTTCTTATTTGAGAAGTAAGTTTGAGCGTATCAAATTTTGGCGCCGCTGCCGGGGAAAGTAGCTTTTAGATTAACTTAAACTTATTACTATAGTTTAGTTGATATTTTCTTGATTTTACTTTGTTTTATTATTTTTGATTCTTTCAAAACCATCTTCCTTGTATGCCAAATACACGGAGAGGAAGAGAACCCTTGTTTCCCTACGATCACGAATTAGAGCGTACACTACGCAACATGAATCGAAACTTGGGAATTAATGATGATGATCCAAACCAGAACATCCCAGCTCCGGTTGATGTTCATGGTCAGTTGTTACCCGATGCTCCGAGTGAAAACCAACAGAGGGGACCCAATGCCGCTCCGCGGCCCCAAGAATACTACACAGACTCCGATGGGCCACTTGTCTTGCATCCTTTACCACCAGGCCACACCTTTGTGGTAACTAGTAGCCTGATGCAAATGTTCACTGCGAGAGGTTTGTTTTCAGGGCTACCTTCTTAGGATCCACATGCCCATATAGCTAAGGTAAGGGTAGTGTGTAAAAGCTGTGTAGGGAGGCCTGACTTGGACTTGGATGTAATAGGACTAAGAGTGTTTCCTCTCTCACTGACGGGAGAAACTGCTATTTGGTTCACTGAGCTCCCTTACAACTCAATTTTCACTTGGAACCAACTAAGGGACGTTTTCTTTGCATGATACTACCCGGTCTCCAACAAACTAAACCACAAAGACAGAGTAAACAACTTTGTGGCACTACCAGGAGAGTCAGTTAGTAGTTCATGGGATAGATTCACCTCGTTTTTGAGAAGCGTCCCAAATCACCGTATAGATGATGAATCACCGAAGGAATACTTCTACCGGGGACAAGATGATAATAATAAAGCGGTGTTGGATACTATAGCGAGTGGTTCTTATGGGGAGTGTCCTTATGCTGAGATTGCTGAAAGTTAGAGAAAAAATCTCCCGGAACAATAAAGCTTGGAGTACTAGGAAGTCAGATACAGGGAGAAATACCTTCGCAGTGCAATCCACTCACACCCCGACCACAGATGAGATTCACGAAGAGATGGCTCAGATGAGAACTGAGCTTGGGTTGGTATTAAAACATGTCACTGGGGGTGCAGAAAAGATAAATGCAGTCAACTACTTGTCAAAACCACCGCCACAAAATGATGAGTGCTATTATGAGGAGGATTCCTATGCGGTAAATGAGCAGACGGGGGGTTTCCGACCAAGTGCCCAAGGCTCTAATCAGGAGAATTGGCGCCAAGGTCAAGGGAACCAAGGTCGGATCTATGGTAACTATAACCGTGAGGGTCATTATGTCTGAGATGGAAACTACAACCGCGACAACAACTTCAACAGGGGTATCTATGGTAATAGAAATGATAGGAATGGGCCCTATGTTCCCCCTAAAAATCGTGAAGTTACTCCTAGGGATGGTGGAGGTAGTATGGCGCGAGTTGAGGATATGTTGCACAAAATGGCGAGGAGGTTCGATGCTAATGATGAGCACATTAAAGAGTTAAGGAGTGATTGAGCGGGTATTGGGCAGAAAGTCGATACACATGCAATATCGATTAAGCATATCAAGTTGCAAATGGCCCAATTATCTGCAACTGTGAACACACGGCAACCGGGCACTCTTCCTAGCAACACTGTCCAAAATCTGAAAAATGATGCACACTGTATGACAATCACTACTCGGGGTGGTAAGAAAACCATTGACCCACCTATGCCGTCTAATGAGGAAAAGGTGAGAAAGGATAATGATAAGGGGGTAGAGGGTAGTGGTGAAGTAGAAGATAGCACTGGAAAAGATGTTGAAGTACTTATAAAGGTAATTCCCATGCCTAGACCCCCCTTTCCTCAGAGTTTAGTGAAAAAGACCGAGGATGGTAAATATCGGCGTTTCATAACAATGTTGAAGCAACTTTATATCAATGTCCCTTTGGTGGAAGCTCTAGAACAAATGCCCGGTTATGCCAAGTTTATGAAAGATCTGGTTACAAAGAAAAGATCGGTCACTTTTGAGGATGATGATAGAATGCAGCATTGTAGTGCTATTGCTACAAGATCTCTCGTACAAAAGAAAGAAGATCCAAGTGTATTCACTATTACTTGTACAGTCGGGTCATTACATTTTGCGAAAGCATTATGTAATCTAGGGGCAAGCATAAATCTCATGCCCCTCTCGATTTACAAGAAGTTGGGTTTGGGTGACCCAAAGCCCACTGCGATGCGGATACTGATGGCCGATCGAACAATGAAAAGGCCTATAGGGATACTCCACGATGTGCTAGTAAAAGTGGAGTCGTTCATATTTCTGGCAGATTTTGTTATTCTTGAATGTGAAGTCAATTTTGAAGTGCCTATTATACTTTGGACGCCATTCCTTGCTACGGGTAGAGCCTTAGTTGATATGGAAAAGGGGCAGATGAAATTTCGGTTGAACAATGAAGAAGCAACCTTCAACATTTGTAGGTCCATCAGGAAGAGTGGTGAGCTCCAATCGGTATCTGCGATATCCTACAAAGAAAAGATGAAGAAGCACCATGACCTACAAAGTGAAAAACGAGAGTTTATGATTGGGGATTTGGTACTTTTATACAATTCTAGGTCGCGTTGGTTTCTGGGCAAGCTCAAGTCCAAATGGACTGGCCCCTACTTGATTACCCAACTACTCCCTCATGGAGCAGTTGAGCTGAAAACCAAGGAGGGTGAGCAGTTTAAGGTAAATGGACGACGAATGAAACCCTATTTTAGGAATGTCGAGTCGGCGAATGAAGAAATCAAGGCATACCATCTTTATGAAGTATGAGTAATCAAGTGTCCTCAGTCGTGCCGCGACGTTAAATCAGGAAATTGTTAGGAGGCAACCCAATACTTATAGTTTTTCTTTTTAGTAATTGTAGCATTTTCTACTAATGGGTTTTAAATTTGCAGGCACATCACCAGGAAATTTTGCAGAAAATCACTCTACAACAGTCACTGACGGATACCTCGACGGACCGTCATGCATGCGACGGACCGTCGCATGAATCCATCGTGCGAGGTACGTCTTTCTGTTATTTTCAAAACTAGGGCACACACAACGGAACCAACGATGGACCGTCGCAACTGCGATGGACCGTCGTCTAGGACTCGTGGCATCATTAATGAAGCGCACCCGACCCGACCCGGCTGGGGTTTTTTTAAAATTCTTCACATTTAAAACCCCCACCCCCTTCATTTCACCCATTCCTTCCCTCTTTCTCCCATTTCCCTCCCTTTTCAACTTCCAAGTTCATAACCCCCTCTCTTACAACCGATCATTTTCCCAAGTTCCCCAATTCCTACAATTCACTATCTACTAGTCGGAGTCTGCCGCTGTGGTTCTTTACTTGATCACCAAGTACCTTTCTCGCTTGTTTTTCTCAAATTCTGAGGTATGTATCTCTGATTTCTTCCCATTTACATTGCATTTTTGTTTATCAATTAGTATTAACCTATTTCTTATTGATGGGTTCATTCTTTAATACATATTCTGTCTAACCTAGGTTGAAAATCTTCAAAATTGCCTTGTTAAAACTCTAGAAATAGGTGCTTTAGAATTGTTAGTTTAATAGGTATTTGGGTTAGACAATTGTATGTTAAAACACTAACTATTCCATTTGGGTCATAGGGATGAATAAGGCATCCCCAGTTCTGTCACTGAATGACAGAACGAGACCCCGATGACGGACCATCGTACCTACAACGGACCGTCATTGGGTCCGTTCCAACATCCCTAACACCCCACTGACCAATTTTCTCCAAGTGTCCACCAACGGACACATGCGACGGACCGTCGTTCCCACGATGGTCCGTCCTGCACAACCGTTCTGGTTATCAGAGACCCTGTTCCTAAGGGTCTCTCACTTTTTCTAAGTGTCCTCCAATGGACACATGCGACGGACCGTCATTCCCACGATGGTCCGTCCTGCACAACCGTTCTGGTTGTCAGAGAGACTATTCCTAAGGGTCTCTCACTTTTCCTAAGTGTCCACCAACGGACACATGTGACGGACCGTCATTCCCACGATGATCCGTCCTGCACATACCGTCATGACGGCCAGAGACCCTATTCCTAAGGGTCTCTCAATTTTTGTAAGTATCCTCTGACGGACACCTACGACGGACCGTCATACCCTCAACGGTCCATCCTGCATAACCGTCATGACGGTCAGAGACCCCTCTCCTAAGGGTCTCCATTTTTTTCCAAGTTTCCCACGACGGACATCGACGATGGACCGTCATAATCACAATGGTCCATCCTGCATATACCTTCATACTTGTCAGAGACTTTCCTTCAGAGTTCTCCACATAAACATAGTTTAAGTAAGACATGACACACCCCATGACGGTCCGTCGTACTCACGACGAGACGTTACCTGGTCCGTCGTGTTTCACTGTTACTATAGAAATGTCATTACAACTTAACTCTTTTATTTATTTTGTGTCGGTTTGCTTGTTTTGTTTTCTCCTTCTAGTACTAATAATGATTCTTTACAGGCACTATCTATTAGGGTACCAAAACAAGATTGAAGTCTGTCGCCCCGTCTACCCGCGTGGTCATTGGCTCTGATGATGAGCGTGACCCCAAGTACGTTCCCCTAGGCACTTCCACCCCATCCCGAGCTGTACGTGCTGCCAGAGCCACACCCAAAAAGGTGGCGTCCGGCGTAGTCACTGCCTCCCAGTTTGATGAGGAGCGCACACTGACCGGCACACCTTCTGGATCAGCTACTAATGAAGAAGGAGCGTCTGGCTCCTTAGGAGTTTCGTGGTCGGAGAAAGCCTCCGGATCTGCTGAGGTCCCTGCATCCGCCACCGCTGCACAGTCTGCCTCGTCTGATTAGGCTGACAGTTCGGAATCCACACCCGGTTCACCGACTCGTGCTCTCACCCCGGTTGCCGACCAGCCCAACCGGTGGTGTGTCGACGGGCAGTATCAAGTCTATTCCGATGCAAAGTTTCTGAAAGACAAAGGAGTCATGACACAGACACTTACATTGGAGCGGCGTGTCCTTACGGGAAGTCTCCCGACTATGCCAGAGATCCACAATCTCTTCACCAGACATCGACTAGAGTGGACAGCTCGTTCGTTGGGCCGTTATAGTGAAGAATTAGTCCAAGAGTTCTACGCCTCTTACGTGGCTACTCTCAGATCATAGATTGATAGGCGGGCTGCCCCCGCCAAACAGGCCCCACTGGAGCAGGTTCGAGTACGTGGCATTCAAGTTGATATCTCCCTGCCTGCCATCCGCCGTTATTTATACGGCGAGGATGTTGATGCCAACCGGACCTCTCTCACCGCCGAGTTTGACTACTGGTGGTAAATTGTTAAAGATGGCCAATTCCTGCGTGAGCCATGGCTGAGAGAGACCACCAAGAGGTGGATGGCCCTACACTTGTCTGTTGATGGAGAGGGTGCTGACTGGGTGACCGAGCAGAAGGAGCCATCAAGAAGGCTAACCTGACCTTCACTGCGAAGTTTCTATGGTTGATTGTCTGCCACTGCCTTTCCCCCACTGATGGCGGCGATGATAGCCGGGTTTGAAGCTGACTTTGTGTGGCTTCTACAGGCGGTCATGCACGAGAGGGGTTTTAAGGTCACAACTACTTACCCTTTCCCGTGCACGATATTTTCTCTATGCAGGTCCGTAGGTGTGCCTATATGGCACGTTGATCAGCTCAAGACCCCGCTGGGCACTGTTGATATCGACCTCATCAGGGATGAGGCCAATGAGTTGACTCCACGCAGAGGGCCTCGTCCAGAGTAGCCTCCACTTGGTGACAATCTGGCTGATACGGTAGCACAGGCCCGCACGTCTACGCAGGCGGCTTCCACTGACACAACCCCAGTCGAGTCTATCCCGGGTAGTAGCACTGCCCCGAGCTCCTCTCGCTTATTCCCTTTCCCCACTCTGGTCCCTCTTGCTAGGGTCCAGAAATTAGAGGCACAGATGGCTAAACTTCTGCATCACATCCAACCTTGGATGCAGAGGTCTATTGCTGAGGCAGAAGAGCTCTTGGAGCGGAGAATGGTCCAGCACACAGAGCGAAAGATCGCTCAGGTTCATCAGCGCTTGTACGCTTTTGAGTTGCGGGTGCTAGCCCGGCCAGCCCCTCAGGTGGATGTGTCGACCCTTCAGGCTGCGATCGACAGTCTTCGCGCAGACATAGATATGATCTTAGAGGCTAGGGTTCCTGAGTCTGAGGCCCCTTCTGCAGAGCCTGCTGAAGACACAGTGATGGCGGCCTTATTCGCCACTTTTGAGATTCCACCACCTCCCCCTTGAGAGCATGCCAAGAGGCGTAGGGGTCGAGAGGAGGATGAGGCTCGAGCACGGAAGAAGGAGCGTCGTGAGATGGAGGCTGCGAGGAGAGCCTCGCTTGCTGATGAGGAGGCGCGTCAGATG
>NC_028639.1:16819060-16844356 GCF_001406875.1 Solanum pennellii
TTATGGCCCTGACCCAACTTTGGGTATTGTGTACTTTGACTCATGGCAAAGCCATGAGTTGAGGGTGGCTATTACGAGGAATGCTCTGGAAAGTGGGGTTGAAAGAACAAAGAGAGAGAAAGAACAAAAGTAAAGTGACTCAAGAATTAGTGAAAGAAAAGTGAAAAAAATACAAGAAATACAAGCAAGAAAAGAAGAGAGTCACTTACACAAATGAAAAAAGAAGGGAAAATAGCAAGATGAAAGAATATGACAAACTGGGCGAAATAAAATGATAAAAAGTGGTATGTTTAGCGGATATGTCAAGGAGGGCAAAAAGTCACTAAAGTATACCTAAATATACCCTACCTGACCCTGAGCCTATGTTACGAGCTAAGAAAATCCTATCGTGATCCTAAGAGTTGTATAGCGAACTTAAGGCAGTGAAAATAAGGGCAAGCTTATGGCAATATGTATGAATGAGTGTGAATTTTTTCTGAGAATGAGTGTTAAAAAGTAATCTTTATACTAAAACTGAAGTCATTGTGTGAAAAATGAGGATATTGTCCTGAAGTGAGGACACTAGTTGCAATACCGGAAATATTAGCACCTCGGTGAAAAATTGAAGAGGATAGGTGTTAGTGCATGGTGAGTCTGTGTCATAGTGTGATTCCACATAATTCAAGCTTAATAGTGATAGCATGCATAAATATGATGATACTGATCGGGATTGATAGCCAAATGATTGCAAAAGATAAAACATGAATACTATTGTATAAAGATTTTGTATTGAGTCATAGTGCATCGCTTGAGGACAAACAACGAAATTAATTTGATGGTGTTGATATACCGTGGTTTCACGGTATTTTTAATGCTTTTTCCTTAAGTTTAGTGTGTCCAAAAGCCTTTTTGTATTAATTTTTATGCAAGTTTCTCTTTATTTGCAGAAAATCTGCCTAAAAGATGAATGCGGAGGTTTTTGAGCAAGAAATGCAGAAAAGTACCACCTACGGAGCTTGTGACGGTCCGTCCTGCACGTGACGGTCCGTAGGTGGCATCGTAGTGCAGCTGCTGAAGGAAGATGGGGAAGTCTGACCAAGTGTGAGGTTACGGAATGCGTGACGGACCGTCATAGCCATGACGGTCCATCCTGCTGGTTCGTCATGAAGATCAGAGAAGTAGTCCCAGTACCCAAATTCCAAGAGTTCAAGTGTTATGGAACGGATACCCCCGACGGACCGTTGTGCCTGTGACGATCCATCATACCTGCCGTCGAGGGTAATGAAGAGAGCAGCAGAAGAAATTGCAGGAGTATGGGACGACGGAGTCCATGACGGCCCGTCGTGACCACGACGATCCGTCGCGAGGTCCGTCGACCCAGCCGCATTTGTACTGATTTCCAGCAAATAGAGTCCTTATTTAATAAGGTTTTTATTTTTTATAAATAGTTCAAAAAACTTCGTTTTTGAGGTTAGACTGTTGATTATTTTTACTCTTTGTTAGACTTTTGGTTATTTGAGCTTCTTTGTGGATTAGACTTGGTGATTATTGTAATACTTTTGGAGAATCTTTAGTCGTCAATTAATTGCATTAATTGATTGTTGGTGATTTTTATTGATTAATCAAGTGAACTGTTGGATTTTATTCTTTCTCATTGAAGTAAGTGCGTGAATTCTTATATTACATATTTAAATATTGTGATTATGACTATGGGTAACTAAACTCCATAACTAGGGTTGTGGGAACCATAGGTGAATAATGAGGTAAAACCTAACTAAAATAACAATTCTAGAATAGTGTCTTGCATGTATTGATAATTCTTTCGCTTAGAAGTCTTTTTAACGGATGGCCAACGTTAGAACTCGCCTTAATGCTACTTGCCGGACCAAGGAGGTAGATAATAGGAAAAGAATTATCAACATAGATTTAGTGTATACTATCTAATAGGCTAGTATTGATTGGTACGAGGTAATAACTTAGTCAAATATCGAATACGATGCTTAATATGAGGTAAAGATAAGGGTTAGGANGTAATTGTCTGAACAATAGTAATAATAGATTGAAGTTAAGTCTAAACTATTTTCCTCGTAGGAACGATCCCAACCTCATTAGTTGGGTTTTTTACTTAATACGACCGCTTTACTTCTTATTTGAGAAGTAAGTTTGAGCGTATCATCATATCAAGTAAAAAACTAAATTATTAGGTTAGGGTAGATCCCACGAGGAAAATTATTTAGACTTAACTTTAATATACGATTACCTCTATTTAGTCAAGTCCTTTTCAAAAACTAGTAATTAAAGGAGGGTTTTGTGAAACAAAAGTGTTGCAATGTTGTGAAATCAAACAAGTAGCAAGAGTGAATATTGGTGTTTATCAAGTTGTGAGAGAAACTAGGGTTAAGTGTTCCCCGTAGGTTCATAACGCCATAATCCTAGCTATAACAATTCTTCCCTAGTGTTTTGCATGCAAAGTGATAAGTTATGTATCTCTAAATCCTTGGTCCGGCATTTAGAGAATTTCACCCCGTACCTTGGTCCGGCTACGTGTGTCTAAGTTACTAACCCTTACCTTTACTTCATATTAAGCATCATATTCGATGTTTGGTTTAGTTATTACTTCGCACAAATCGAAACTAGCCTATTAGATAGTATCCACTAAATCTATGTTGATAATTCTTTTCCTATTAACTACCCCCTTTGTCTGGCAAGTAGCAATAAAGCGAGTTCTAACACGTGCTCTCGTTAAAAAGACTTCTAGACGAAAGAATTATCGATGCATGCAATAACCTATTTGAGAATTGTTATTTAGCTAGGTTTATTTTGTTAATCTTCCATGGTTTCCATAACCTTACTTGTGGATTTAGTTACCCATGATTAGAAGAACACAATTCATAATTGAAAAATAATAAATCATTAACTTACTTTGACAAATTCGAAGAAAATCCAGAAATTGAACTTGAAATTACACAATTATCTTGAACACGAAATCTGGAAAGTTGAATTAATTGCAAAACCAAATATCCAAGGACAAAAGAATGAAACTGGAAAAAGAATCCGACCCCAAAAACGAGGTTTTTCACCCTATTTATAATTAAAGGAGTCCTAAATTAAAAGGAGTTCAAATAAGGAAAGTTTGTCCAAAACGCGGCTTCAATCAACAACCCCCACCGTCGTTGATGAAACGAAGGACCGTTGACTTCCTCCGTCGGTCCATACTTATCATCTTTTCTCAGCCTTCACTTTGCATCTTCTCTGATCCAATCGATGGACCAACAACATGGTCCGCCGATTCATCTATGGTCCTTCGATGCTTCTGTCGTTCCATACTTAGCTTTTCTTCAACTTCGGGTACTGGGACATTCTCTAATTACATCGACCTTTTGCCAGGATGGTCTGTCAATCAGTCGATGGACTGCCGATCCTTCCGTAGTCCCACACTTAGTCGAAATTCCCCGAGTTGCTTCCAAATGCCTGAACTTTCAATCGACGGTCACCACATACGATCCGTCAATAGTTTCGTGGGTCACTTGTGCACTGATTCTTCATAGCCTTCTGCATTTTTGTTTTGGACAACATTCCTGCAAAACAAAGACAAAAGATATTAAAATTACTACAAAAAAGTCTCTAGACACACACCAATCTTAAGGAAAAATAATTGAAGTACCACGAAACCATGAAACATTAGTAGAATAGATAGAGGTGCCCCTCATTTGCAAAGGCACCAAGCAACTTGTGAAGCATTCTCTAAGCATAATATAAAAGCCTTCTTCAAAATTCTCATTCTTGTTCTTTCTAAATCTTTCCAAGAATTCTCTTAGCATTCCAAGTCTTAAAGGCTTCCTTGAACTTACAAGATCTTGAAAGATTAGTGAGTAAGTCATCGAGGGTCGCACGGAGTCTTAGCAAATACTCTAAGTCCATGACAACGTGGTATCAGAGCGAGGTTTGATACTAAGGGAATGATTACCGAAGAAGACGTAAATGGCGCTAGCACCACCAATGTCCGTATGGATGGTGGAAAGAGGAACCAAAAGGGGAAGAAACATCAAAAGGGTAATGAGGAAGTACTGCCCGATCAGACACCCAGCGAGGCGCTAACATCTCATCCGCCTTCGACTACCGAAGCAAGTGACGATGAATTGGGAGAAGACGTCATAGACGTCACCGCTGGAGAAGAATGGGTAGTAAAGGTGGAAGTGGTAAGGAAGATCGTGGAGATATTAGGCCGGCGCATAAATGTTGCTGACGACAAGTTCAAGACCCTTGAGGATTTCACCCTTGAGGAGACCAAGAACATCCGTAAAGAGTTAGAGGGACGCCAGCCGGATGAGTTCGAGATGAAGGAGGCCATCACTTCCTTGGAGCCGAAGTGAAAACATTCAAGGAAAGAGTGGACGCTGGAGGATCTACATCACCTGACCATGATAGGGAGGCCAGAGTCGAGGCACTCAAGACAACCATATTCAAGGGCGTCCGTGACACCCAAGAGGTGGATAACTTTCTATGACACTTGGAGAATTATTTTAAATATAGTCAGGTGAGGAGCGACGAGAATAAGATCAACACTGTCGTGTTGTATCTTTCCGAGATGGCTATGCTATTGTGAAGGCGCAAAGAGGCTGAGATTGGGAAGGGGACGTGCACCATCAACACGTGGGAGAAATTCCGCAAAGAATTAAAGAAAGCCTTTTTCCTCATTTATGAGGTTAAGCGCCAGTTCCGGGAATTGAAGCAAACGGGAAGCATTCGAGCATATGTGAAGGAGTTCACAACTCTAACGCTTCAAATTCCCAACCTAACAAACGAGAACATGTTGTTCCACTTCATGGATGAACTGCAAAATTAGGTCAAGAAGGATTTAGAGCGGCGACAGGTCAAGACCATTGACGAAGCCATCACACAAGCCTAGTCCTTGACGGACTTCAAGCATGAAAGACATGACACGATGAAGAATAGGGATGCAAGAAGTAGTCATGCAAAAGGTGGGGGAGATTGTGGTCAAGGAAAGGAGCAGCAGACACACCCCAAGCAGCACGACCCCCATAAGCCAGACAGTAAGCGGTTCGTGCGCTATAATTTCACGGAGAAGCAGGCATAGACCAACAAAGAAAATGGCTGCTACATATGCGGTGGACCGCACGGCTATGCCAGGTGTCCCGACATGTAGAACCTTGGTGCCATCCTTCAAGAAAGGAAGGAGAAGGACACATAAGAGAAAGACGAGACACGGTCACGATGCAATTGGGCATGGTAGGATTATGCGGTGCTATAGCCAAGCAGATGGAGAAGCCGAGAGACTTCAGCACGCAGTACGTAGACATCTCTATTAATAGACGACCAACTCCTGCCATGGTAGACTCTGGGGCCGAAGCAAACACCATGACCAAGGCGGTGGCAGAGAGGTTAAGGCTGAACTACATGCCAAGCAACACCTGCCTCAAGACGGTTAACACCCCACCGACTCCCATATGTGGGGTCGCCCAAGGAGTGAGCATCACTTTGGGAAAGTAGAAAGGTAAGACAAACTTCACCGTCGCTCATTTAGATATCTTTGATATCATTCTTGGACAGGAGTTCTTCCATCAATGTCATACGATGATCGATCCTTACCTCCAAAAACTCATGGTGATGGAGCGAGAAGGGTCATGCATGGTACCTCTAGTCAAGGTACTGAAGAAGGAAGGACGCATGCACATGTCGGCCATACAGATCGAGAAGGGCCTGAAGAAAGAAGAAGCGACGTTCCTGGATACCAATACAAGTTTGGGAGAATAAAATGGTACTAAGGAGTCCTTGCCACAGATCTTAGAGAAGGTCCTTGAGCAAAACAAGGACGTGATGCCGGACGAGCTGCCAAAGACTCTGCCCTAGGCCGGAGGTAGATCACAAGATAGAGTTGGAGGTTGGACCCAAACCACCCTTACATGTACCTTACCGCATGGCTCTATCCGAGCTAGAGGATGTAAGGAAGCAGTTGAGGATATCCTCGAGGCCGGTCACATCCGTCCATCCAAAGCACCTTATTGTGCGCTAGTACTGTTCCAGAAGAAGAAAGATGGGTTGTTGCGCTTATGCATCGACTATCGGGCGCTCAATAAGGTAACAATTAAGAATAAATATCCTATCCCGCTCATTGCAGACTTTTTGATAGACGTGGATAGACCAAGTACTTTACCAAGATGGACCTCTAGAAAGGCTACTACCAAGTGCGCATCGCAGAAGGGGACGAGCAGAAGACACCGTGCGTGACCAGATATGGATCATACGAGTGGTTGTTAATGCCTTTTGGCTTAACCAACGCAATCGCCACCTTTTAAACGCTAATGAGCAAGATCTGTCACCCCTACTTGGACCAATTCATGGTGGTGTATTTAGATGACATAATCATCTATAGTAACACCTTGGAGGAGCACATAGAGTACCTTAGGAGAGTCTTCCAAGTCTTATGGAAAAACCAGCTCAATTTCAAGCGGGAGAAGTGCGAGTTCTCCTAGCACGAGATGCACTTCTTAGGCCATATTATCAGCCAGCGCGAACTATCAATCGACGAGGCGAAAATTTGGGCGATCCACGAGCGGGAGGTGCCCACGAAGGTGACCGACCTACGATCCTTTCTTGGACTTGCGAACTACTATCGAAGGTTCATCAGTGGATACTCCGCTAAAGCCGATCCACTGACGTAGTTGTTAAAGAAGAATAAGCCGTGTCTTTGGAGCGAGGAGTGCCAAAGAGCGTTTGAAGGTCTGAAGGCCGCAGTGACGGAAGAGCAGATCTTGACGCTGCCCGACTTCTCCAAGACCTTTGAAGTACATACGAATGCATCAGACTTTGCAATTGGGGGAGTCTTAATACAGGATAGACACCCAAAAAAGTAGAATTCGAAATCTACAAGCTAAATGAGATCGAACGGCATTACACGGTGTAGAAGAAAGAGATGACGACCATTGTACATTGCCTGCGCACATGGAGATACTACTTACTGGGATCCAAGTTCATGGTCAAGACCGACAACGTGGACATTAGCTACTTCCAATCACAAAAGAATATCACCCCAAAGCAATCTATATTACAAGACTTTAAGGACGAGTTCGACTATGTCTTGGAGTATAAGCCAAGAAGAGGCAACATCGTGGCCGACACACTAAGTAGGAAGGTCGAGCTTGCTTCTATCAATACAGCTCACTATGACATTCAAGATGCATTCAAGGATGGCATGCAACACGATCTAGAGGCCCATAAGATGATGGAATTGGCTGCCCAAGACAAAACCAGAAACTTTTGGGTAGAAGATGGCATTTTGCTCACTACCGGTCGAAGGGTTTATGTTTCCAAGTTTTGGTCTATCAGCCGACACATCATTAAGAAAAGCCACGACACACGGTGGGCAGGGCATCCGAGGTTGTGACGTACAAGGGCGCTGGTCTAGGCTATTTATTTTTGGCCACATATGTGGGACGACATAGAGTGCTATGTACAGACTTGTCTTTTGTGCCAACAAGATAAGGTGGAGCAAAGGCAACCGGGAGCGTTACTTGAGCCACTACCCGTAGAAGAACGCCTATGAGAGAGCGTGACTATGGACTTCATCATTGCTTTGCCAAAGTCCGACGGGTTTGGTACGATCATGGTCGTGGTGGACAGGTTTTCAAAGTATGCACCTTTATGCCTGTCACAGCCGGTTTCACCGCAGAAGAAGCTGCTCGATTATTCTTCAAGAACATTATGAAATATTGGGGGCTTTCCAGACATATCATTAGTGATCGAGACCCCAGCTTTACCGGGAACATTTGGAGAGATTTGTTCTAGAACCTTGGCATGGAGCTTCACTTTTCCACAAGTTTCCATCCGCAGATCGATGGTCAGACCGAACATGTAAACGCCCTATTGGAGTGCTATCTAAGACACTATGTTAGTGTGCATCAAAGGATTAGGTCAGACTCCTAGACATGGCGTTGTTTTCCTATAATTTGCAGAGGAGTGAGTCCACCGGGCACACACAATTTGAGTTGGCGACAGGATAACAACCCCAAACTCCATATTCGTTGCCAGCTGCTTTTAAGGGTAAGAGTTTGGGTGCCTACCATCTTGACAAGGGATGAGAGGAGCATCTTGATACTACCAAGTCCTACTTGTACAAGGCAGCAAAAAGGATGAAGAAGTTCGCCGACCGCAAGCGTCATCCCACAGACTATAAAGAAGGCGACATGGTATTGGTGAAATTCAACCCAAGACAGTTCAATGAAATAAGAGGCGTCCATCAAAACTTAGTGAGCAAATATGAGGGTCCATACAAGATCGTTGCCAAGGTAGGAAAGATTTCGTACAAGTTGGAGTTACCTCCACGCTTTAAGATCCATCCGGTGTTCCATGCGAGCGTCCTCAAGCTGTACCATGAGGACAAGGAGGATCCTAGCTGGAACCAATCACAACGGGCACCCATTACTGTCACCACCTTGCACGACATGGAGATCAAAGCTATCATAGACTACCAGGCCAAACAGAAACGAGGTCAACAAGCCAGCGCCATGTTCGTTGTGCATTGGAAGGGACAAACTCCAGAGGAGGCCACATGGTAGAAATATAAGACTTGTGGCAATTCAAACATAAAGTCCAAGAGTTTTTCCAGCAATGCGCCGTAGTCGTCGCATCATCATGTGGGGGAGCGTGTGACGTCCCGCCACAATTCCAGCCTGATTCCGTGTCCGAATCGGGGCAGAACGTTCTAGAGTTGTGCGAAAGACTCTAGAACCTTTTGGAAGTCTCAAGAAGGCTAGGAAAGGTCCCAAAGCATTGTAAAATTCTCTAGAAAGGGGACTAAAGTGTAAATATCTGAGAAAGTTGTCAAGTAAATATTAATTGCACTTTACTCCCTAGGAAATAGTATAAATAGAGGTACCTCTCATTTGTAAAGGCACCAAGCAACTTGTAAAGCATTCTCCAAGCATAATACAAAACCTTCTTCAAAATTCTCATTCTTGTTCTTTCTAAGTCTTTCCATGCGTTCTCTTAGTGTTCAAGTCTTAAAGTCTTCCTTGAACTTACAAGATCATGAAAGATTAGTGAGTAAGTCATAGTGAGTAAGTCATCGAGGGCCACATGGAGTCTTAGAAAATACTCTAAATCTCTGACACTAGGGTATATATGACTATTGTACTTCTTATATACTCTTCAAATACCTAAATTAACCGCCAATAATTAATCCCTTAAGATCCCAAAATACCCCTGCAACTATTGGACCATTTAACCAATTCTAATTTGACTTAAAAATGACACGACCAAATCTGGGAGGTTACTGCGCGTCGCGGAGGCATTTTTGATTCTTGGTTCTGGAAAATTTTGGGACAGAATGGTTCGTGCGGCCCTGCGTCACAGGGAAAAATTTTCCCATCTCCGTGCAAGCTATGCGACGCGCATCCACTGCTTATTCTTGCCTGGTGCGGCAGCTTGCTTGGACCATGTTTGGGTCCTCCTGGGGACCTTTTGGCTGGTCCCTGGGGTGTATTTCTAGGAAATTTTGACCATTTACATATCAGTCTATGTATAGGAACAATCAATACTCAATTTCACCTTCAAATCATACTGTAAAACACCTTTACAAAACATTAGTTCAACCTCGACTAGTTTCCAAACGTTTTGGACGTTTTACCTCCAAACACTTCCAAACTTTACATACTACCTCTAAACACTATTTTTAGTCATTTTATGACTTAATAAACTCATAACCAACATGTTAGGATCTAATTGAATCCAACCATTTTGAGGTTTCAACAATATCCCTGCACTTGGAAACATCGTCCTCGAATGACATTTTACTAAACACTTCTCTAAAGGACCAACTCTAGACTAGCAGTCCATCATATATGCATTATACCTAAATGCACATACCCAAACCAAGGAAACAATAAGATTCCAAGCTAAATATGACTAAACATAATTATATAGAGACCTTATGGAAAAGATTCCTTATCCCCTTACTTTGGAATAAGCTACACATGTATTTCTAATCATCAATTCATCATCATTTAGAGCAGCAAAATCAGCAAAGTAAAACATAATCATGGAAATTCTGGAAATTTTCATAAATCACTAAGAAACACATACCGGTGAGGGACATAAGGAGATCATTCTTGATCACCCTTGGATTGGAGAGCATAAAACCTATTCCTCTTTGGAGGACCATCTTCCACCTGTGTAGTAGCAACTTGCTTGCCTTCTTTCACATTAACCTGCCTTAGAGCAATCCCTCATCATGTGGCCAGTTTCACCACACCTATTACAACCATCCCTACAGACCAAACACCTACCTCATTTTTCCTACCACACCTAGAGCAAGTAGGTCGGGAATGCTCATTGCTTTTCCCTTGAGGTCTAGGGTTAGACACCCTCTAATTCTCATACATAGAAGCACTAGAGTAACCTTGTCCGGAAAACTTTTGTCGATTTTAGAACGACCATGTTCATTAGATCCATCATTGTCCTTCCTACTTCTCTTTTTCTCTTTTCTTGATTTTGAACTCTTCTATTTGTTGAGCAAACACCATGAGTCGAGAGATATCCATGTCATCAACAAGCATTGCCGTACGACACTCTTATCCTACTAGTTCGGCGACCTATGTCATGAACCTATTCATCAAGTCTCTTGAGTTTGCTATCAAGCTTGGAGCATACGTGGACAAAAGAGTGAACTTCAAAGCATACTCCTTAACATAATTCTCTAGGAAAGAACCTAACAAGGAAGGATGACTTAAAAGTCTCCCACTCTGTGGGACCCATCCTTACCAGCCTAGAATCTTTCCATTGCTCCTATTAAACATGAGCTACATCTTTTGATTGATAAGCTGCTAGCTCCGCTTTCTCCCTCGAAGACAATCCCATAATAGCAAGTCTTATATACCTCATCTATGAGCCCATTTGGATCTTCCTCCACCTTGGAGCCACTATATTCCGGAGGGTTCATCCTCAAGAACTCCCTAACTCTAAAGTCACTCATTCCCCCTATAGAGTTTGGCACCAGCTCCCTATTGGCTTGGGCCGTCAAGGATTGAGCCAACAAGATGATACAAGGCCTAAATTCTCTAGAGTATTATTATCAACTTGAGGAGCATTAGGAACTTGAGGAGGGACTTGATTCTCTTACGTAGGAACCTCTTGATTCTCCATGCCGTCTCCTTCCCTTCTAGCATAACCCCTAGTGTTAGTCGTAACCTAGAAAACAAATCATATCCAACGTTAGAAGAAGGGCTTATTCAAGCCAAACTCTATGGCACAACTTGAAGAATAAAGAAGTGAAACTTTCCTAAGCATCCCGTAGCCTCCAACTCATAGATGTGTCGCGACTCACAACGATGAATAAGGCTCAACTAGACGTTGTTTTGAGACATCCTAGGACCATTTCATAACTTCATGCTCTGATTCCAAGTTTGTTACAACTCGCAAGTAAACCTTAGAAGTTAGAGCATTTTTAGTCGAAACACAGCGTACTTGACCTCTCAAAGGTCTTGTACAAGCCTCTTAGTCATCACTCATTGCATATTTTACGAAAATAAGCGGAAAATTTAAACTTTTTTCTCAAAAACATTATGCGGAAGTCTTTTCACAAAACGTCTAACATATAACCCCACGAATTTCTAAACATAAAGAAAAACATAAAAGAGAATAAGGGTGGTATCCTCGGATGCCATGAGGATTCACCAATATTCACCTCTTGAAAGCCTTGTAAACTCTACCCTTCGAAGTTACTCAATCTCCTCAAGACCCTACATTGGATTATAATGTAGGCAAAATATGCGTTAGTACGAAATGTACTAAGTATTGAAACTAGCATACCAAACATAAGATATCTCAAAGGGTTAGTCAATAATAGACATAATCATAAGAGATAAAAGCATAAGCATATCATGAATATCATAACATAATAAAGCATCACAAATCATATAAGAGTTCATACTTAACTCATTGTCTTTCTTACTCAAATGAACTACTTCAGAATCCACCTCCAAGTATACTTGTGCAAGGCTAAGGTAGCATCCCGTACTACGGTCATTCTTGATCATAATCCACTTTCATAATTAGACCTAATTCCTTCATAACATATGAACACTATGCCCTAGGACACAACAAAACATACTTGTGCAATGCATGTGAAGCATCCCATTCTACCTCACACACTAAGCATATCTTGAAGTCACCCTATTCCCTTTAATGTCATCTTAGGATTCTCTAGTAGACCTATTTCATATTGACAAGTAACTATCATCATTAGTCAATCAAGTCACGGAATGCAACTATAGTCACTATCTAAGTTAAGCATACATCATGTAGGGGTCATGTCATAGGTAGCTTCAAGTCATACCTGTGCAATGTATGAATGACATCCCATACTACCATCCATACTAAGTACTTCTCTAGACTAACCTAATCCAAGATAACTTATCTTACAACCTTGTTTATTGAGCTCAACTTACTATCATAATAGACCTACTAACATGGAAGGCATATCATCATACTAACCAATCTAACAAAGGAAGGATACCCCCAACCTAACCACCATGCAACCAATCATGTAGATGCAAGAGGGGAGCATGGATCCTCAATCCTAAGCTACCATGAGAAATTAATATCAAGTTTTTCCATGAAATGCACCTTACATACAAATCAAGCTATCATTAGGAGAGTATAGACCTTTCTCCTAAAGCTTTGGCCTAACCAAGTCAAGCTACCATGATCAAGCATCTTAGCAACACCAGACCAAGGTATCATGAGATAGTTTATTTCCTCCATCCCAAGCTACCATAAAGTTCATCACCTCAAGCTTCCATGAGTATTTCAACTCAAGTCTCCTTGAGATTTGCTATCACAAGCTTCCATTGATACTTACCATCTCAAACTATCATACCTTAGTCTTATCTCACCAAGTCTATTATACAAAAAGAGGCAAATTCAATAAAACTTCAAGCTATTCTAATTCATAATGTCTTGATTCATTTTAGGTTCTTAGTTCAACCTAGAGTCCATCTATGTAAGAGAAATTTTCCCCCCTAACTTGTTCATGTATAAGTTCAGAAGAAAATATCATTATAATCCCTTCATAATGACTTCACCCCTAAAGCCCTAGCATCAATAGCATCCCCACCCATAAAAGATTTCCAACTTCAATTTATTATGATCTATATTCAATTATATGCTCACTTCATTCAATTTGATCGTTAAGGTAAGTCTAGGCATTAATGATCATATAGGTTCAATTCCATCTTTTCAAGTCAAGACCAAACTAGGTCAATTAGTCCTTGATCAATTCATATCTATGTGATTCAATCAAAATGAATAGTATACAATACAATTGAATTAGGAAGTTCACTTAGAACCTTCGTCTAGCCTCTAATGGCCTAAAATTGCCATAATCACCTTCAACATCAAATACTACAATCCATCATGAATACTTCATGAAAACATCATATAATCATCACATTAAAATAAATGAATGCTACCTACTAGATTGGGATCACAATCTAGCCTTGCCCACAATGCAATCACAACCCTCTCTAGATTGGGGTTCTTTGGATTCACAAATGAGGAAAATTAGGGAAGCTCCATGAGTGAAAAAATCTATGAATGAATAAGCTTCAAATACCTTAGATTAGAGTCTTAAACCCATCTTGAAACCTTGGTAAATTCATCCTAAAGCTACCTGCAATTTCTCTTCTTCTTCAATGGTGATTTTCGGAGAATTTTGGGAGAGAAAGGTTTTGATTTGGAGTCCAGTGTCTAAATAGCTATTGTACAGCTTATATACTCTTAAAATGCCTAATATAACCGCCAATAAGTAATCTCTAAAGTTCCCAAAAGACCACTGCAACTATTTGACCATTTAACCAATTCTAATTTGACTAAAAAACAACAGGACCAAATATGGGAGGTTACTGTTCGTCGCGGAGGCATTTTTGACTCTTGGTTCTTGAAAATTTCGGGAAAGATTGGTTCGTGTCGTCCCTGCGTCGCATCTCAATGCAGGCTGCACGATGCGCAACCACTACCTATAGAAAGGGCAAATATCACATGTTTGTCTTATTGTGTAATTTTCCATTAAATATATTGAAAGGGTCAAACATATGCTTCCACAATATTAGTTAATTTTCAAGTTTCTTAAATTTCAAACAACTTTAAATAATTAGCTTTACAAAGTCCAAAAATATTGTCATTTTTAGGTTATTTTGTTATTCTTCTAGTAAAATAAGTACCGTATATATTTCCATATGCTTATATCATACAAATTTATATAATTAAATTTTTTTATAAATATTTGAAAATTATCTCAAAAAGTAGTGGTTTAAACTAGGGAGAACACATAAGAGACTATGGACACCTTAACAAGGACTCCTTCCTATTGAACACTTAAATCATTCAAAAAGTGTACCTATCAGACACACCTGGCTGACTTGTCACTTATCGTTTCAGGCACTCCTTTACAGCGCGTGAAGTGAAAGAAAAAATAGATGTGTATGATTGGCACACTTTAACATACTTAACGGTCCAAATCTTCCCTTTTTATTTATCATATCCTAGATTCTTCCCCTTTCTTATTTCTCATCTCTTTCTTCTCCACATCTCACCATTGTTGTTTCTACAATGGAGATCAAAAAAATTTCTTCATTCATCTTCTTCACAACGTAGGAGATGTCCAATTTTTCAATATCAACTTCTTCAAATGCAAATGTTTTCTGTCGATATGGGGTTAATGCGGAATTGAAAACCTCATGTACGCAACTTAATACAAAACGTTGATTTTTTTGTTATAAAAACACAAAGGTAAGCATTTTATCATTATTCTAATTAGGTTAAACAAATCATTGTCAATCGCTAATTATAGTTTAATTATTTTGATAATTTTGTAGAGATGAGGTGGATGCGATTATTTTTGATGGTACGATGATGATATACCGCCTCAAGTAAAAAAGATCATATGGGGTCTATTGAAAAGAATCAAATCCTATGAACAAGAGAGGAAGCGGGCAAGAAAAATCAGGATCATATGTGTTATTGCACTCGTGATTTACCCTATATGGAAATATTTATGTTAGTAGTCTTAGATAGATTGTATTAGTTGTCTTGTGTGTTTATTTTACTAATTAGACGAATGAATGGAGATAAGTTGTTCATTAATCTGTCATATTTTTCTTGTTTATTCACCTCTATTGTATTGTCTTATTTATATTCCTCTTAATCACCTCCAAACAACAATAACCATATTAAGTGAACAACACAATATTAAGCTCCAAACAAGCATGAATGATCGACAAAAAATTCATGAGATTTCCTTGTAAGAAAATCCACATTTAAACCACTAGTTATAGTGTACATCAAAAACATCACAAAACATATTAAAGCAATCTCAATATTGTCTCGTACTTGCATTACAGATGCAAAATAAAACAACCCCTAAGTGTACATCAAAAACACCGAAAACATATTAAAGTAGTCACACCCCTTTGTTCTTCCTCTTGCTACACTAGACGTATGCAGATCCACCCCCTTTGCATTTGCATTGTAATTGTGAAGTGGTGACAACATCTTTACCCTTCCATTTAATTCCACGAGGCTTATAACCAATATCAATGTTTGTTGGTGTTGCACACTTGGATATAGCTGGAGTAACAACTTTTTCACCTGTTGTACCAGGTTGTATACAATGAACTAAAATAAGTGCCTATTATCAAAGTAGAATATAAATAATTGAAGCTAGTTATACTCATACATCTAATATTTGTGTGCCACTTATTTCATAAGTGTAGATGCCAAATCCCGCAGTCTTAGGCCTTTTGTTTCTTTCTGTTGATGTTGATGCTCCTTCTCTTCCCCTACCTCTTTTTGCACGTGTAACAGTTAAAGTATCATAACCTTTTCTCCCCCTACCTTTTCCCATCCCTGTTCTCATACCTCTTCCAACCTGTTGAACTCTTCTAACAACTTAAGAATCATCACAAATAGAAGTTTATTGTTGGACTGAGTTGACATGTTGTGATGGTCTCCAGGTTGGTATCTTGTTAGATCTACAGGTTGGCCTGAGCTTGGTGGTTGGATAAAGCTTGGTGGTTGGCTTGAGCTTGGTGGCTGGCTACAACCAACATGTTGGCTTGAGCTTGATGGCTGGCAATAACCTGTAGGTTGCTTCGAGCTTTGAGGTAGGCTTGAGCTTGCAGGTTGGGTTGACCTTTCAGGTCCATGATGGGTTGAGCTTCCATGCTGACCCCTTTCAGAAGATTTAATAGTGTAAATAAGAAAAAGAAAGATTGTATTGCATTTTGTTTGTTTAATTGAAGTAATCAAAGGTTGACTTGAGTATTACCACATATTTGCAGGCTTTATTATTGTGGCATTGTTGATGGCACTTGGAGCAAGTCATTTTTACACCTATCCTGTACAACTTTCCATACTTCTTTCTTGTCTCATCCTTTGACTTTCTTCTGGATTTTGATGGTCTGTCAGGCATTTGTTTTAGTTCAGGAGGCTCAATCACTATATAACTAGTGTGAGGTCACATTTTTATGTTAGGTATTGGATGGATAAAGTAATTATAAGTCTTCATGAAAGTATCTTTTATATACCAATGTACAACATGATCTTCAAGATCTTTGCCTGCATGCTGATATGCCAAAACAACATATTGACATGGTATGCATCTCAACTGCCAGGTTCTACAAGTATATAGCTTCTTTTAACATCAATAATATGCCTATAATGACCATCTAAAAAATTTCATATCCAAATTGGCCATTGAACCTAACTTAACAATCTCTAGAATAATCTTTGGTTTCTTCAAGTACTAAACTTTATATATGAGAAATGTCTGATGCTGTGGTCAAATCACACACGCAAGTGCACGTGATCGTACAAGAATTAGAGTGACTCTTTTTGGGAGCTGGGTATCGTACCACGGGAACTTATGATCAGGACTTATCAATCCTTCTAACTTGTAGTTCAACACAACTGTAATTTCCAGATTTCAAGAGTTAATTATTATTTAATTCTAACTTAAAATAAAATATAACTAATATGATTCAATTTCTCTATTTTCGAACAACGATTTAGAATAGGCCCAGGGATGCAACTTTTATCAGGAATCATGCAATCAGTATCATTAAATTGAGTAATTATTAACTATGGAATCACTTAATCATAGGGTTAGATATATGATCATGGTCTCCCGACCTCTAATCGCCTACAATGTTTTAACACTCTAAATACATCGTTGAGCAGGGATAAAATGGTTAAATAATGAACATTAAGTTATCCTCCTGTATGGTGACCCAAGCGAGGTCTCTAGGTATATCCCTATCCTAGAGACGAATAGACCCTAGCTATTTAGAGTTCAAAAAGCTCCCTATGCCTCACGTTCTATCCTCTTATTACTCTCTCAAGTTCAATCCGGACAATAGATTTATTTCTATGGTGATCAAGCATGAAATACAAAAATAAGAACATAAGAGCGATTCATGTGATAGTCAATAATAAACCCAAAAATCAAACTCAAGAGATTACATTCATCATGTATCAACAACCCTAGAACTAGGGGTATTTAGTTATACGTAATCCAATATTCAATCTTACAGTGGATATGAATCATCAACAAGATTGAAAGGAAGTGAGGTAGAGAATTAATTAAAAAAACTTTACAAAGGCAGTTTTTAAGTCGTCCTTGTTCAAAATTACAAAAAGAATATCTAATAAAATAAAATAAAACCCTATTTATACTAAGAGTCTAAATGACCAATTCTTGGCCTTAGGCACGCGATGCGCGATGGCTTCCCAAACTTGAGTACAAGCACTTTGCCTTCTGCACGACGCGGGACGAACACGAGGTGTTTTACCTCAAATTGATTTTCACAACCTCTAATCTGAACCCTTCTCTGCGACAGGGGAACAACACGCAAATTCCTTTTGCATTCTCTTCAAATTCTTCCTTGATCTCTTTTGACTCAAATCTTTTGACTGCTTCCTTTGTCCCTTTTTGTGCATGTTTCTCCTGTTAAACTAACCTACACAACTAATTATGTCGGTTAGTTCATAAATATACAAATGACTTGATATGACTCGAAACACATATATATCTAATTCAAACTTGGATTAAATGCGGGCATAATTAGCATTATAGACATGTAAGTAGGCCCCAGATCACTACCCCACACTTAAAACTTTATTTGTCCTCGAACAACTACTAACTACTCCTAGACCTAGAATCCCTACATTGGGTTGTGCGTCCACCATCTACTCCCAAAGAGCTGCTCATGATTCACACAACATATTTCTCATCATGATATGCATGTCTCATGTACATAAATTGACAACTTTTTAAACCAACACTCTTAACAATCATATGCACCACTACTTATCACCTAACTTCCTACAACAAGTGCCCCTCACACCAATAAATAGTCCATACACTCAAGTTACTCAACTGAATATCATTTCAGTACTTTTCACACATACACACTCTCACTCAGAAATCAACATCATACATGCATGTACTGAGAACCATAAGCTTGCCCATTATGTACATCTCGACTAATCAAGCGTATCATGCTTAAAATCAAACAAGACTTGTTCTGATTTTAATGTAGGCTAAGGGTAAGAAAAGATGCATTTAGATGATATTAGTGACTCATTCTCCCTAATGCACTATGTTCTGCTTTCTCCTACAATCACAACTATTAGCCCCTCTCTTCTTCAATAACTTCCCCCAGTTTTTTTTTCAACCTTTCCTTAAGTTACTTTGCCCCCCTTTTTTTTTGAGACTCAACAACAGCCAGCTTTTCCAACCTTTGTTGAAGTGGACACTATCTTATGGACCAAATCCAACTCAAATTCGTACTTCTGGGGCATTGCTTTACCTTTTCTTTCTCTTTCCTTACAGTAATGCTTTACCACCTTATTACTTTTTTCTTTGTTTCTACCTTTCGTCCTAACACAGTGCATTAGGGTTTGGGATCAAAACTGTGGTATCAATAAAAGATATTGACTAATCATGTAGGTTAGAACAAATTCAAGGATAAAAGACTCAATTGGGCTCGACTGGATATGATTTTTTGAACGGGTTCAATTTTTTTAACCCTTTTCAAAGAAAGCTTGTTATAATCTTTCAAGCAAAATATTACCTACATTTCCCTTCAATAACAACCTGGGCAAGTTCTAGACTTAGAAACATGTCATGGATATTATAGCAAAGCTCACCACTCATAGCACAAGTATTAAAAAAGGATCAAATTCAGTACACAATCATGTTACGCAGAAGGTTCAATTAAGCTTAAGTTGCACATTTAAATCACATTCAAACATGTACCAAAGCCAATTATTCTTCTCGTACAATCTCTTTTCTATGAGTTACAACTTCAGCACAACCCAACTTAAGAATCAAATGACGAAATTGCCCTTAAGACGATTGTCATCCATCTATCATTAGGTAGCTTAACTCAATCTATGACTACAAACTCAATCTTATTTAATAAAAATCTTTTTGTATTTTTGTACGGTTCGAAGGGACTATCCTTTGATAAAGAACTGAAAACAACTACCAAGGAATCCAAAATTAAAAAAAAAAAACAAAGTTCAAACATACAATATGCAAAAATGTAGTTCATCCCACCCCACAATTAAACAATAACACTATCCCCAGTGCATTTCAATTTTCAACGAAGTTCAAAGGGAAGGTAAAAAAACTCCCTGATCATTCCTCCATGGCGTCATTGACATCTGCACAATTGGGATGTCAGAGTCCACATCCCATCCCGTTCATAGATTCTCTTCATAAGTAGGAATGTCATTCTCAATAGGCTCCCGAAACTCATGACCAATGCCAAGTAGTGCGTTGGCATGGTGATTCAATGGGTATGTCGTGTGCACCTCTCCAATATCCTAGTCAGTATACGGACGACCACTAGTAATGTGACGAAGAATCTCTAGGCCATACATTCTAACCATGATTAACTCTTCCCACCTTTGACGCTCAGTAGTGGTGATAATTGGGCCTAACTCAGTGTCGAACCTTTCTTACGAGTAATGTCCACTGCTACTGGATATAGTGGTGCCATGTAATCTAAGATCTCCTCCGGCACACCTGTAATGCAACAGATCTTTGTAATGAGCCTTCCAATGCATACTTGTGGCCCTTGTGAACTCTAGCCTTCCACATTGTTGATTTAATAATAGCCTTGATGTAGATCTCTATTCCCGTCATTAGAGCATACACTAGACACACTGTGTCACGAGTGATGTGTATGTAGTGTAATCTCGGGATCTAGAAATTCATTACAACTTTTAGCCATACTCGTGTCTCTTGCTGGATTTGCGTGTTTGGAAGAGACTTATGGTACCTCTTTCCGCTGTGTTTAGTCCATTGACCCATGGACTTACGCACAACATATGTCGGATAGCTTGGTATGTGGGCGTATGTTCAGCCCCATCAACACTTTTGGGTCTGCATCCTCTGTCGTTCCTAATAAATCATTTATGCTTGTTGGTGAAATGGGCATGGTTGTCCCTCTTACTGTCACATATTGTGATCGAGTCTCGGGTGTCCAGTTCGCATAGAACTCTCGGACCATGTGCAGGTTGCACTCATCAGGGTCAACAAAGGAGAAGTCCATCTTGAGCTCCTTCATCCGCCTTAGAATCTACGGAAACTCGTGTGCCAGAATATCCTTGTCAGTAGAGACATCTGAGAAATATGAGGACTTTGTATGTTTTTTATACCATGCCTTTCCCTCTTTTGCCACAATCTTGAGCCCGATTCTCATAGTTTGGCCTCGGGGGGGCGGACGCGCTAGTGGAACGTTTCCGCTCCTTGGCCTCTTCTTCTGTGCTGGTTGGGCTACAACTTTCCCGGGATGTTGTGATGTAGACATGGTTACCTGCAAGATATATCAAAGTTCAAACCAAAGTATCACATCGAAAAGAAAGAAATGGGTGGTGTGTGCACACCATCCCACACTTAGTTCAAAGCAGTCCTAATCTAGGTACTCATACTTTCTAAAATTAGAATTTCCAACATATTCAAGCACATTTGATAGTTCTATTCACGACTTTGAACTAACAAGTATACAAATATCGCACCTTCACAACCTACACAATGTCTACTCAAGAATTCAACATCCACTTAATTACTTAGCACATAATACACCTAGAAATTGTGTCTTCTAATCGAGAATTCAAAAATAACAATCAAAAGATATCCTTTTTCTCTTCATTCATGCCCCCTTTTTTAGTTAAAATCACCACCCACAAGAAATAACCCACTCATTGTGTTTCTACTCAAGAATTCGAAGCAGAACAAGCATAATAACACACTAGTTCACCTCACCCTCACAATGTAACACAAACACTACATGGTCACAAAGCTATTGTTTCACAACACTTCCTAATACCCCAATGCAAATCATGTCACACATGTAGTCCTTTTCAAATCACAACTTCCCATAACCCCTATTCAATTTAACTTCATTAAAAAAATTTCATTGGGTTTTACTCAAGACATCGAAACACACATAATATTTCATGAAACACACAATACCTCAAGAAACAATCCAAACCCACACCCCTACAATCAACTAAATCACAAACTAAGTGATTTCACCCTCAACCACACTCACCATATAAAGAGCAAATTGACCAAACATACTTGGGTGACGCAAAATTGAAGGAGAAAACGAAGGTGATGTACTACACGAGCTACGTCACACAAAGAGAGATCAAAATTTGTGTGAGGGAGAAGGGGGAAGAAAAATCACAATAGAAACTTTGTTTTCGGGTTAGATGGGAAAAAATCGAGGGGTTTAGGGTAGAAATAGGGGGTGCGTCCGTTTATTTCCTTTCCAAAACAGGTGAAAAGAGGAAAAAATGACCATTGCGTGCCTAACATGAGGTCTTCAGGAATTTCAATTCCAGTTAACCCAAAATTTTCACTAGCTTGCGCGATGCGGGGCTGGCACTTATCAGTTGTTTTTCTCGACATAAAAATAATTCACCGTCAAACTCAAATTTGAGAATATTGCGCTACTTGGTCATGGAACGAGGTCCTCTGCCTCAAATTGCTTTGGCGAGGCAAGATCTGGACTTTCATGCGCGACGCGGGCTTGAAATGATGTCCTCTACCTCGAATTTCTTTGGCGAGGCAAGATCTGGATTTGCCCGCACGACGCTGTCTTGGCAGGAGGCCTCAAATTTCTTTGGCGAGGTAGGATCCCAACGTGACCATGCAACGCGAGCAAATTGCTTTCCACTTGAACATAATTTCCTGCACATCTTCACCAAACAATCTTCATTTGAACCACGATGGGTTTGCCCCATCCAGTGTCTTAGTTTTGGTCATGGCATGACTCATTTTTTTTATTTTTTCTGCATCTATCATTGTTTATTTAAAAATTCCTAAAAACTAAAACTACACAAACAAAACCAAATAAATCATATCTATTACACTGGTTCACGGGTTGCCTCCCGTGCAACGCCTGATTAAACGTTGTAGCACGACCCATTTCATGACTCACTCATTTCTGAAATTGTGCTTGACCCGTTGCCCATTTACAAGGAAAGTAGAACTCTTATCCTTGTTTCCCAATTCTACCGCACCATGTTGGGTGATTCACACTACTTCAAATGGACCATCCCACTTAGACTGAAGTTTTACTAGGAAAAACATCAATCTAGAATTAAACAACAACAATAATTGACCTGGCTCAAAGGAGCGTGACAAAATATGCTGGTCATGCCCTCTCTTGGTCTTCTCCTTGTATAAATTTGCATTTTCATAGGCGTGAAACCTAAACTCTTCTAGCTCGTGCAACTGCGTGATCATGTTTCTGCCGGCTAACTAAGCCTCCAGATTTAGCTTCTTTATTGACCAATACGCCTTGTGCTCCAACTTAATCGGTAATTGACAAGTTTTTCCAAACATCATTCGATAGGAGAAGTCCCTATCAGTTTCTTGTAAGCAGTCTGATATGCCCACAAGGCATCATCTAGCTTGTCAGCCAAATCTTTTCTTCGGGCATTCACAGTCTTCTGAAGGATCTGCTTGACCTCTCTGTTAGATACCTCCACCTTTTGACTAGTTTGGGGTTGATATGTTGTAGCCACTTTGTGCCTCACCCCATACTTAGCTAAAAGACTATGCACTGAGTTATTGATAAAGTGCGTACCTCCATCACTAATTATGGTCCTTGGTGTCCCAACCCTGGTGAAGATGTGCTCCCGGATGAATTTAATTACCACTTTGGCATCATTTGTTGGTAATGCAACAACCTCTACCCACTTGGACACGTAGTCCACAACAACTAGGATAAATTGATTACCTCGGGACGATGGGAATGGCCTTATGAAGTCTATCCCCCACACATCAAAGATCTCCACCTCTAGAATGTTATTCAACGACATCTCATGCCTCTTTTAAATTGTTCCCATACTTTGGCACTGATCACAACCTTTGACAAACAAAGAAGCATCTTGATGCAAGGTAGGACAAATGAAACCAGATTGTAATACCTTATGGACCGGTCTTTTGCCTCCATGTTATTCACCATATTGTGATACGTGAAAGCTCTCCAATACATGTGTTGCCTCCTAATAAACTATACACCTTCTCATCATCTGATCCGGACCTTGCTTGAACAAATAGGGCTCATCCTACATATAGAAGTGTGCATCATACTTCAACCTCTGCTTCTGGTGTGTTGATGCCCCATGTGGAAATAAACCACTCACCAGAAAGTTCACAATATTCGCATATCATGGCACGTGCGCTAATATCTAAAGCAAGCAACTGCTCATCAAAAAATTCTTCACGAATTTGTCCTTCATTTTTTATATGCAAGGAATCCTCTAATCAGGACAAATGATGAGCTATTTGGTTCTCGGTTCCCTTCAGATCTCTAATTTCCAGATCAAACTCTTGCAGCAGTAGGATCCACCTAATCAACCTAGCTTTGACATCCTTCTTATTTAATAATTACCGAATGGCGGCATGAACTTTGTACACTATTACTTTAGTTCCCACAAAATATGACCTAAATTTATTATATGCATACACCAAGGCCAACATCTCATTCTCAGTCACTATGTAGTTTGATTGAGCTATATCAAGTGTTTTTACTCGCATAGTATTTGGAGTGGAACACCGTTTCTTTTCCCTAACCAAGCACTGCTCCTACTGCCATCTCACTAGTATCACACATCAGCTCGAACGGAAGCTCCCAGTTTGGAGCAATAAGAATCGGAGCCTCAATTAACTTCTACTTTAGCAATTCGAAAGCCTGCTAGCACTTCTCATCAAACACAAACTTAATCTCTTTCTCCAATAGGCTGCACATAGGTCTTGTAGTTTAAGAGAAGACCTTGATGAACCTCCTGTAAAATCCAGCATGGACAAGGAAGTTTCACACTCCTTTTACAAATATTAGAGGTGGAAACTTCTCGATCACTTCCACCTTAGCTTTGTCTACCTCAAGCCCTCTTTTAGAGATCTTGTGCCCCTACACAATACCTTCTCGGATCAGAAAGTGACATTCATCTCCTCACACCTGTCACGGACTCTATCAAGGTTAGTTAGGCAAATATCAAAAGACTCACCAAACACCAAAAAGTCGTCCGTGAACACTTCGACAAAGTCTTCCAGCATATCATGAAAGATGTCCATGGACGTGGCCGGCACCCAATGACCACTGTTGGCCTTAAGAGAACACTTGGTCTGGCTTACTTAATTGAGCGAAAACTTAACTCAATGTAAGAAAACATTCCCATAAAGCAACTTGAAATAAAATAGCTTTGCTAAAATAGCAGTTAAGTCTCACAATAAAATATCCATAAATAAAGAAAGACTCAGGAACTAAACTGTCAGACTGTCTATGAAGACTCTATCATACTAAGATGGATATTGGGACAGACATTACAACATCCGATAAGTAAAGATTAGAAAGTTATACAAAGTCCTCCGGAATGCAAGGAGGCTCATTACTGACTCTGAGTGCTCAAACTGGATCAATGAAGCGCTGGATACTAATCCTAGTTACCTACGTCTGCATCATAAGATGATGCATGCCAATTGGCATTAGTACATTCAATGTACAAGTATGTTATTTGGAATAATAAATAACAACTTAAGCTTGAAAAGAATAGAAAGAAACACTTATGTGGCTCTACTCAACGCATGAACTATTGAACTTAATATAAGAAAATAATGTCACATGAAATATATATATATACATATATATATATATATATACATATATATATATATATATATATATATATATATATATATATATATATATATATATA
>NC_028639.1:16844845-16851701 GCF_001406875.1 Solanum pennellii
ATATATATATACATATATATATATATATATACATATATATATACATATATATATATATACATATATATATATATATATATATATATATAAAGCTTTTAAAATAGTGTAAATAACTTAGTTCGTTAAAGAAAATGCAATAGCAAACTCAACTTTACTTATATATGAAAGTAATATAGTTTCTGTGGGAGATTATCTACCACCACTATGAGCCTCAGAGGTGATACAACGTCTTGCCCATGCTACCAGAACTATCCTATACTTTATCGTCGCATAGAACTCCTTAACTTTATGGATCCACTAGCTTAACTTACATCATCATCTAAAAGTATGACCCGTTAACACCCATGATAACTACATGGTTTTCATGTAGACTTGAGTTAATATGAACTCTCATCCCCATATTAGTCCTCAATACTACTCCGAAAACATACTTTAGCTCACGCTTTTTAAAAATAACTTACTTTCTTTGGGTTGAGATAATTGCTCAACACTTAGCTTTAAAAAGCTCTC
Organism: Solanum pennellii; assembly: GCF_001406875.1. Lineage (NCBI taxonomy): Eukaryota > Viridiplantae > Streptophyta > Magnoliopsida > Solanales > Solanaceae > Solanum > Solanum pennellii. Next base: position 16,845,356 of record NC_028639.1, read on the forward strand.
TTGGAATTAATGTTCCCTTTTCTTGTTCATAACTCTTTTGGGAAATCTTAGTTTTCTCTTAACTTAAACTTGAAAACATTCATAAACTTTTAAGGAATACTTAGTTCCCTTATAACTTTTTAGAAATGAACACAACTCTTTACTCATTACTTAGCTTGAAACTTTAGCCTTAAATCAACTCTTAAAGAATACGTAGAGTTCCCTTATATTTCTTGAAGGAAAGACTTAAACATTTACTCTTTACTTTAACTTGTAACTTGATGTTAAAACGAAGTTAAAAGGTTTAATAAAGACTCTTGAAAATCTTAAAGAACTTTGCTTTGGACTAGCTTCTTAACATTAGACTTGACTCTTAACTTCCTTGACTTTGATCTTAATTTTTCTTGAATTGGATTAAGGATTTAAGGTTATTATTTGTGTTCTTTGGTGATATATAGGTGTTTAGAAATCATTTGAAGTAATTAGAATCATTGTAAAGTGTTAATGTACCTTAGAAGGACTTACAAAGGCTTAACTATTAATCTGGGTACAAAATGCCGATTTAGGCGCATTCGGGGGGCGCCGCGCAAGCCTCAATTGAATGAGACTTGGTTCTGGCACACTGCTTGCACGCCGCGCCAGGCCCCACGTGACAAAGGCCAGTTTCTGGTGTATTGAAGGCATGACGCGCCTGGCCTTGCCCAGGTGCGTTTGACGAAATATTTGACTCGTTTTTCATCTCTAAACCCTCCAAACCTCCCTAACTCTTTCACCAAACACATAGGATCGTTATTATCCTCAATACCCAATGGATTCGACTACAAAAACAAACCTGAAAACATGAACTCTTTACAAAAACTTCACTTCTCATCATTCAATCTACTAAAAATCATTGAATTAAACAAGTTGGTCTGTGCGTGTAATCCAACACGAAAAGATCTGACATACCTTGATAGGGATCACCCTCGACGAATTCCACTCAAAATTCCTTGGCTTTCTTGGCGAAACTTTTATCTTTCTCCCTTTTTCCTTCTTCTCTTCTCTTTTGCTCAAGCCCTAAGCGTAAAGTTAATTTTCTAATCTGAACTAAAACTGGTTTTTACCCCAAACAAATCCCTAAATGGGCAAAACTAGTTTGCCCTTCCTTAAATCCGGATTGGTACCTTTCTCAATATGACAACCCAACTTCGGATAGACATATCTCCCTCACACAATATCAAACATGCACAAACTCAATGGCATTGGAAAGATATCTCTAAGAGCTTTCGAACCATATCAAGAACTACTTCTAACTCATTCTGAACTAGAAGATATGACCGTTTGAAAATGACCAAAACTCACTTATTAAACTTAGAAAAAATTCCATATTTCTCCTTTTCTTTCCAAAATGAATATTTTTAGTTTCTTAACTTATTCTTAGCTAATTAAAATTTGTGAGATTTTACAATGGTCTCACTATTGGTTGCACTTCTTCAGCTAGTGAAACTGCTTCATTATTTTAGGGACAACCTATTTTGGTTCGCTTTTTTCCTTACCACATCATTATCCCGTGTTATAGGCGCTAAATCCTCTAACTACAACCCACTTTGTGTAGTCACCGCGTTCATCGATTTAGGATTTAGGTACGTGCTGCCAGGCAAACCTTGTGGTCTTGAATTCAAGGTCCAGGTTGCTTCTCTAAGTTATCTGTAGCTAACTGATTATTTCACACATCAACAACTAACTGGGCTTGATCAACCATTTTCTTTTAAACATCTCCTCCACACTCATGTTTTTGGAATGCTATTTGGGTTGCTCCATCTGCATCTGCGGTTGGTACCCCTACGAGTTACCTTGCGGCCTATACTGATTATGCCCTTGATTTTGATTTCGATTTCCACCCCAAGAAAAGTTTGGATGGTAACGCCAACTTGGGTTATATGAGTTACCACAGTTATGTTAGCCTACTATTCTCTGGGCTTTTTCTACAAAAAATACGGATTCTGAGTTGCACCGCATAACTCTGCACTGTGATCACTTCCTCTGCAAATCTCACACCAAGACGGTGGTGGTTGAACTGCATTAACTTGGGAAAGTTGTTATCCTAATGCCATGTTGCTAAAATGTGTACTCATCATATTCTGCATAGCAGAAATCTGTGCAGTAAGAGTAGTCATATTTCCAATACACCTGTAGTTTTCTGAACCACATGTTTCAGTCTGCCTCCGTTCCACTCTAGATTTCCCTGAGAAATCCGGTTCAACAAGGTACAGCTCAACATATATCTACTCTAAGGTATGTACACTTGTAGCTAAATCAAGCAAAATTTTGGTGTTAGGCTCCAAGTCTTCGATGAAGGAATAGACTAACACCTCATTAGATTGACGATGATGAGGGCAACTCATCAACATCGATTTGAACTTTTCCCAAGCTTGTTACAAGTTCTCACCACCCTTCTTCCTAAATCTTAAAATGTCACTCGTCAACTTAGCCGTTTTTCAAGATGGAAAGAATCTGATGAGAAACTTTTGTGCTAGATCGTTCCAGGTGGTGCTTGAATTTGTAGACTCTTAGTTCAAACATCTTTCTTTCCCTAAGCAGAGAGAAAGGGAATAGAGTGACTTAATCTTTATTCACTTCAGTCGGAGTTTAGGTATCACTTATCTCTAGGAAGTTCTGAATGTGGATCGTAGGATCCTCAAGTGAGAGACCAGTAAAGTGCCCATTTGAATGCAAGATTTGCACCATACTTTGGTTCAGTTCAAACCTTCCACTGGCTTCAGGTTTCTGAATGCATGACGTTACATTGGTCGGGCGTTAAATTGCCATGTCTGTGACTTTCATCTCATTAGCTGCCATTATTTCAGGCTCTTCTTCTCTTTCCTCAGTTTATGTGACTAGAGATAGTAATTCACCAATAACCAAAAGAATTGGATATTCAGCTTGTCTTCACCTTCTGCGTAAAAATTTGTCATGTTCTGAGAGAGGAGACAACAATTCTAAATCCTTGTCCAGTTTGGAGTGTGAAGAAACATGCAACCATGAAATGCGAAGATCAAGTTGTCAACACTTGCGTTTTACTTTAGAATTTAGAAAAATCAATTATTTCCTAATTTTGAAGTCCCCGCCAGCGGCGCCAAAAACTTGTTGTAGTCAAACCGCACACGCAAGTACACGTGATCGTACAAGCAATAGTGTGGCTCTTTTGGGAGTCAGGTATCGTACCTATAGGACTTATGATCAAGTTTATTATTTCTCCTAACTTTTAGTTGAACACAACTATAATTTCCATATTTCAATAGTTAATTATTATTTACTTCTAACTTAAAAATGATTTTTGAACGATGATTTGGGATAGATCCAGGGCTGCAACTTTTATCAGGAATCATACAATCAATATCATTAAAATGATTAATTATTAACTATTGAGTTACTGAATCACAGATTTAGATGTATGATCATGGTCTCCCGACTTCTAATTGCCTACAATATTAACATCCTAACTACATCGTTGAGTGGGGATAGAATGGTTAAATATTGAGAATTAAGTTATATTCCTATATGGTGAACCAAGCAAGGTCTATAGATAATATCCCTATCCTAGATACGAATTAACCCTAGCTATTTAGGATTTAATAAGCTCCCTATGCCCCACGTTTTATCCACATATTCCTCTCCCAAGTTCAATCCGTACAATAGATTTATTTTTATGGTGATCAAGCATGAAATACAAAAATAAGAACATAAGATCAATTCATCAGACAGTCAATAATATGCCCAAAAATCAAACTCAAGAGATTAGATTCATCCTCAAGCGACAGCCCTAGATCTAGGATATTTAGTTATTCATAATCCAATATTCAATCTTACAATGGTTATGACTCATCAACAAGATTAAAAGAAAGAGAGGTAGAGAATTAACTCTAAAAACTTTACAAAGGCAGTTCTTTGGTGGTCCTTGTTCAAAATTAAAAAAGAATATCTAATAAAATAAAATAAAATCCTATTTATACTAAGAGTCAAAACGGACCAATTCTGAGCCTCAAGCGCGCGACGCGCGATGGTTTCCCATATTCGAGTACACATATCTTTGCCTTCTGCGTGGCGTAGGACAAATATGAGATATTCAGCATGCAATCGATTTTTTTAACCTCTAATATGAACCCCTCTCCGCGACGCGGCAGCAACACGCAAAGGCCTTTGGAAATTTTCTGAACTTCTTCCTTTCTCTCTTTTGACTAAAATCTTCAGACTGCTTTCTTTGGTTCCTTTTTGTGTACGTTTCTCCCATTAAACTAACCTACACAACTAATCATGTTGGTTAGTTCATAAATATACAAATGACTAGATATGTCTCCAAACACATATATATTGAATTCAAACTTGGCTTAAATGCGGGTATAATTAGCATTCTAGACATGAAAATATGCCTAAGATCATCTAATATCCAAGTGTCAACAAATTTTCTCATCTCAACATTTCTATCCATTATCTTATGTCTAATCTCCTCTAACATGGTGATAATTGATTTACGTCTAGCAGCTAATATTCAAGAATTAAATGTCTCACACATATTATTTCAACAATATCACACTTAGCATGCTCCTTAAAGTATGTTTTACACCATGTTTTTTTTTCATAATGTAAAAGGTCCCACAGATGTTCATATTACCAGGTTTTTCCATTTCATTTGGAAATATTACCTCAAAACTTGATTTTGCACATATTCAGAATTGTTTTCTTCTTTCTTCTCCTCTACAGGTCTTTTGTCAATTGGACCAAATGTGTCTAGCACACATCATCTGCTCACAATCTGGCAGCAAGTCCATTATGGCTGCTAAAAGACCCTACATTTCCTAATAATTGAATATTTATGACTATTAATAATAAAATAAGTAGGCAATGAGATCAAAATTAAATAAAATTAACATTAAACTAACTTTTTGCATATTAGACATTACAGTCAATACATGTCCACTGCCTAAGTTTAGATTTTGTATCAAGAAGTTGATGAAGAAGCTCCAGGTGTGTCTAATAGCTACACTTTTTGATGGTTTAAATGTTTGATAGGAAGGAGTCCTTGTTAAAGTGTCTATACGAAAAATCTTTACAAGTTCAAGCGATAGCTTATGTGTTTTGTCTTTAAATTAAGAGGCTAATAATTAGTAGCATTTATTTTTCGAAGGATTAGTTTATGCTAACAATTTTTTACTTTGTTAAATCAAGAAGCTCAAGTTAATTGACAATTATAATTGTCTCATTTTACTTCTAGTCAAATTAAGTTAACTAATTCAATTTTATCACAATTTAAATTCAATTGTCTTAATGTGTAATGCTTTTGATCATTCAGTTTGACCAAATTGTAACCCCCTTGTCGTTCCTTTATTTAAAAAATGATCATATCTTTAATTTTTTCGAGACCAATTTTCATAGAGCAACTTTCAAATGTAGCAAATATAAAAATAATATTTGTATATTGTACCTATAGTCTGTATATCAGATTGTATAACTTGTTGGCTCCTCTTTAAGATTCGTATAATTTCGTTGGCAGAGCATTTGTATAAATCATTGTCAGCCTCTCGTTTGTATAAATCACTGGCAGACTCTCAATTCAATTGTGTTTGTATATCTGCATAAAATTCGAATGTGTATACAATTGAATCAAAATAAAACGTATGTATATCAGCTCTCTCTCTTGATTTATACAAACATAAATTATACATTGTATTTTGTATAATCTGTGTTTGTATAAAACGAGAGAGAGAAGGGCAAAAGAGAACTAGGCAAGGGAATATTTGTACTATATAATTATAGCTTATAAGTGTATAGGACGAAGATATATGTATTTTCCTACGTATATACAATTTTTCTCTCATTTTATACAAATAGAAACACAATTTGTACATTTGTGTTTCTATAAAACGAGAGAGGTGAGGGAGAGACTGGAAAGAGAGAGAGGGAGAGAGGCGAGCGAGAATTTGAGGGAGAGAGGGGAATGGAAACAGTTTGTTACGGGGTACAATTAAATCAAATTGTGGTTATAGTATTCAATTTGAATTAATAGTTTACTATTATATACAATTTTTCATTTTTATACTCATCAAGTTTGCATCCAGTTTACTTTTATACACAACTTTCTTCTTCATTTTTTAGGGTTTTCTTTGGCTTTTCACTTAAATTCATATGATATCGATTCTAGCCTTCTAGATCCTAATCAATTAAGGATTTCAAAATTTCTTCGATTCCTTCTCCAGATTTCCCCCTATATCGATTTAGAAATCTCTGTATAAGTACCCCTCTTTGGGGTCATTATTGAGCTAAAATTCAGTACCTAAACATAGTAGGATACATATGTATGTATGTATGTTTATATATATATATATATATA
>NC_028639.1:16852490-16909276 GCF_001406875.1 Solanum pennellii
ACACACTTGTCGACTTGGCTTAGGTTCGGTTTGACTTTTTTTCTATAAAAACCGAACCAAACCACAAGTCAGATTCTTTTTGCGGTTTGATTTGATTCGTCTATTCCGTTTGACTTTACGATTTGGCTTGTACACCCCCAGTCACTGCTGTTTTCTCGTAATTTCAAATTTGTTGCATTGCAACATGAAATATTTTGTTTGCTTTAGCTTTCGTTTTCTATAAGAAAAAAGGCTTTTAGCAAGGAAAATTTTGATCCCCTAAAAGTTCAAATCTAGTCAGTACAATCCAATTATGTCAAAAAAATAATTCTATCACGATTGGTAGCTAAAGGTACTGAGATCAAAAGTACATGATGAGATAATTATCTTTAAAATCAAAAAGAATCATCATAACTTTAGAATGTAGATATCAAACAAAAAAAGATAGATGGATTAGTCCCAAAACAAGCCTAATCCCAGAATCAAACAACATAAACAAACGGCAAAAATTAAAAAATAAAAAGGTTACTCTCAGAGGACTAATACCATTGTTTAAGAATTTTTGGTAAGAGGTCCGTCAAAAAAATTGCACCTTGATAGTCTTTATAACTGGTAAGACATCAAGTTGGCAGATACCTCCAGTGTCTAAAAAACAAGTTTATCAAAGTGATTCAAGTGATATGAATCCTACCAAAACTAATTTTAAAGGCGTAAAAAATGTGAAAACAATTATCTTGAAAATAGTAGTGAAAGTTCAATGCATGAATTCGGATCGTACCACGAAATATGTGAACAAAGAGTATCCAGGCCAATGAATGCCATCACTTGCATTTAAACAAGAAAAATAAACATCTAGAATCACCAAATCACTACTACCATTCTCCATAGCATAATAAACTAACCTGAATTCCAACTGGTCCTCGACCAAAGCCTCAGTCCCAACATTATATCAACAAACTTAAGAAACGAGGGATATAAGGAACAATTCAACAAATGAAAGGGGGAAATAACTCAAGGGTCGACGTCTTACCCCAAACATACTATTCAAACAACTACCAGACACAACTAATGCAAAAGCTAGGACTATGGCTAGTAACCAATAAGTAAAGGATAATAAAAACGCATTCTAAAACATCTAAATCACAAACTAAATTAAGGCCCAAAGTATCAATTATATGGAGGATTACACCACTAACAAGGGACTACTAGACTAAGCTAAGGATTCCAGTGCCCAAAACTAGCTGAGAAATTCTACGGAAATCAAAGAAGTGAGAATAAAGAGGGCTTTCTCAAACTCGACATATACAATCTTATACATATGCAATTCATACTTAATAATTATCTAATAGAGCACATTCAAGAAAAATAGATTGTAGCATACCTCAAAGTCGATCACACGTGTTCCAATCCACTACACTAGAGCTTTTATCTTTCAAAACTCCTCCGACCATCGCCATGTTATCATAATATTAATCACAATGTAAAATAGACGTTTAGACATCAAAATTGAAGAAATCGAAGATGGACCAAAATCAAGTTAAAATGGCATATGAGACTCAATTGAGAATCTCAAAATTAACTATGTTAATAGGTCCCAAATAGCTAATTGAACTTGTTCCCCCAAAATTGGGCACAATTCAAGCTCAAAATCAGCACTTGCACGAAAAAAAATGTTAAAAAAGCTCTAACGGTCTTTCGGGACAGGAATTTACCTTGATAATACCCTCCCTACATTTTCTTTACTAGACACAAGCGAAGCCCCACTGATTCCCGACGAATAACAAGTGAAAACACTCAATTTGAAAATCTCTAGCTTGAGTTACTGAAGTTTCAAAATGAGAGTTTGAAGATGAAATCAAATTTAGTATTAGAAGCTGATTTTCACGAACCCAGCCCTAATCCGTGAAAATGATAGTCAACAGAATAAGGTCAACCTTGGACCTTCTTCGTGAATGCGGAGGGTTGAAGTGACTCCTCTCTTCGATCGTGAAACCCATCCTATGAGTATGATGACTAAGGTGACAAGCCTTCACAAACGCAGCTCTTGGCTCGCTAACGAAAAGAGGAAAACAGGTCCTGCGCTAGCTAGTGCAACATCAAGTCATGCGTCAAGGCTCAAAATCCCTGATAGGAGCTCGAAATTTGTTAGGAACCCCATGCCCGCAAACGAGATATGCTAGTCTACAAAATTCTGCATTTCAAACATAATGAAGATATCCAAACTTCCAACCGTGGTCGTCCAAGAACTATTTAAAACGAAATTTCACGAGGGGGCTCAAAATGAGACTAGATGCTTTGAGATTTGTACGAAAGGTCCATCTAGACCTAAATCGATGTCCCATAGCTGACACATCCGTCAAAATTGTATTATTAAGGTAGCATGCCTAAAGTCTTGAACAAAGTGAACGTTCAAGTTTCAAAAGATCCAAAATACGAAAATATGCACAAAACCCAAATGACGACTAGATGACTTAACTATCGATCGTTGTAAGTCAAAATGGATTGAGGTCGATATTGAAAATCTATAAAAGCTAAAAAGATTTGAAAATAGAGGAAATGACGTGAAGGGTCATTACAATTGTGCAACTTGTAGTTGAGTCCTTCTTATCTCCTTTATTCTAGTTAGCAAACCAAAAATATGAAAGATGAAAAGAAAAAGAAAAGAACTATTCGAATCCATAAAAACAATTATTTGTTCTTAAGAAATTTAATCCCCTAAAGTATCTAATGTTGTAGATTAATTCCTCCCAAGATAAAACAGAATAAACATTAATGAAGCAGTGGTAACTCAAGCTTTGATAATTTCAACGAACTCAAAAACACATCAATGAAGCACACATAGAGACAAGAAATCATCAAAAACCCATTAAATGTTGAGTTTGAACAAAAATGAAGTCTTTTTTGGTGGTTTTGATAATAGCAATGAAATGCATTCCTCCCATATCGGTTAGACAGTAGAAATAAAGTTATTTAAAACTAAAAGGAAAAGTGTAGTGTTCAATAGGGTGTGTGGATCTGAGAATTGTGCAAGATGCACCGACCTTTGTGAAACCATGCTTCTGTAATCTGAATATTAATTATAAAGGGGGTGGTTTGCCCGGTGTTTTCCCCAGTTATGCTGAACAAAAGAAACACTGATGCCTATGCGTGTCAATTCTCAGAGTGGTTTATCTCCTGGCAGATTAGAATATAGTGCCCATTGACATGGACATGTCTGATTTTTTTTCTCGATGAATATGAATTAATCATATAGGTTTCCTACTCTCGATGAACATGAATTAATCATATAGTTTTCCTATGTTGGTTTGAAAAGAATCATACGCGTGTCACTTTTTTTTCCACAACTTTTTGACTTCTTTTTTTTCTCCGATGAACATGAATAATATATACATTACCTACTCTTTATTTCCCAATGAACATGAATTAATCATATAGTTTTCCTATGTTGGTTTCAAAAGAAACATACGCGTGTCACTTTTCAGAGTTAATAGACCCATAGAGACTAGTTACAAAAGGAGAAAGAATCACACATGTTTAAAACTCGAGAATTCATCCAAACATAATGAAATTTAAATTCTCTACAAGATTAAAGATAATAATAAAGAAGCAGTTTCAAAATAAAGCTTTATCTAGTACGAAGAAATAATTTCACTATCGAATTTCCTATTCTAATTAGCAAGAAAAAAGTGGTAGTAAAATATCACTTTGTCAAGTCCTATTGAGAAAAGGTAATGAGATAGGACTTCAACAAGTATTCAACATATTAAAAAGCAACACTTTTTTCACTCAACAGATGATATGGGACGCTTGGGACTTTTGTTGTTTGTTCCCTTCAATTAAAGTGAAAAACTATTAAGAGAGAAATGTAATTTTTTTCTTTTGTTTGTGAGGATTAATGTTTAAGTGATATACGAGATTTAAAATTTTATTTATTATCTTTTTTATGCTAAAAACGCGTGTGAAAATTAATCTATTTGAGGCTTAATTATTCTTCACTTTACGATGTTTTTAAGTATTGAATGTGTCAATAGTCTACTCAGGACCTCAATTGAACGAGGCTTGTTTCTGGCACATGGTTGCATGCCACGCCAGGTCCCATGTGACAAAGGCTAGTTTCCGTCTCATTATAGATGCGCCTTCCCTTGCCTTGCCCAGGTGCGCTTGACAAAATATTTGACTCATTTTTTATCTCTAAACCCTCCAAACCTCCGTAACTCTTTCACCAAACTCTTAGGATTGTTATTAACCTCAATACCCAATGGATTCGACTACAAAAACAACCAGGAAACATGAATCAAATCAACTTTAGGCATGCAACAACTCAATTAACAAGAATTCAATAATGTTCTTCAAAAGTTTCATTTCTCATCATTCAATCTACTCAAAATCGTTGAATTAAACAAGTTGGTGTGTGGGTGTAACCCACCGCGAAAATATCTCACATACATTGATAGGGATCACCGCCGACGAATTCCACTTGAAATTCCTTGTCGTTTTTGGCAAAGCGATCTTTCTCCCTTTTTCCTTCTTTTCTTCTTTTTTTTCCAAGCCCTAAGTGTAAAGTTAATTTTCTAATCTAAACTAAAACTGGTTTTTACTCCAAACAAATAACTAAATGGGCAAAAGACTAGTTTGTCTTTCCTTAAATCCGGATTGGGACATTTCTTAATCCGACAACCCAACTTCGGATAGACATATCTCCCTCATACAATATCAAAAATTCGCAAACTTGGTGGTGTTGGAAAGATCTCTCCAACCATATCAAGAACTATTTTTAACTCATTCTGAACTACAAGATATGACCGTTTGAAAATGACTAAAACTCACTTCTTAAACTTAGAAAAAATTTCAAATTTATCGTTTTCTTTCCAAAATGAATATTTATAATTTCTTAATATATTCCTAGCTAATTAAAATTTGTGAGTTGTTACAGTGGTCTCACTATTGGTTGCCTTTCTTCAGCTGGTGAAACTGTTTCATTCTTTTTAGGGACAACCTCTTTTGGTTCAGTTTCTTTGCAAAACCACATCATTATCTCGTGTTTTAGGCGCTAAATCCTCTAACTGCAACCCACTTAGTCACCGCATTCACCGATTTAGGATTTAGGTCCATGTTGCCAGGCAGACATTCTTGTGGTCTTGAATTCTGGGCACTAACAAACTTTCCAGATTACTTCTCTAAGTTATGCATAGCTAACTGATTATTTCGCACATCAATAGCTAAGTGGACTTGATCAACCATTATCCTTTTCAGCATCTCGTTCACACTCATATTTCCAGATTGTTGTTTGGCTTGCTCCTCTACATCTGCGGTGGGTACCCCAACGAGTTACCTTGCGGCTTATACTGATTTTGCCCTTGATTTTGATTCTGATTTCCACCCCAAGAAAAGTTTGGATGGTTAGCCAACTTGAATTATATGAGTTCCGATAGTTCTGTTAGCCTCCTCTTCTCTGGGCTTTTCCTACAAAATATACAAATTCTGAGTTTGCACCGCATAACTCTACAATGTGATCACTTCCTCCGCAAATCTCACACCAAGACGGTGGTGGTTGAACTGCATTAACTTGGGAAAGTTGTTATCCTAGTGCCATTTTGCTAAAATGTGTACTCATCATATTCTGCATGGAAGAAATATGTGCAGTAAGAGTAGTCATATTTCCAATACACCTGTAGTTTTCTGAACCACATGCTTCAGGTTGCCTCCGTTCCACTCTAGATTGCCCTGAGAAATTCGGTTCAACAAGGTGTACAACTCAACATAGATCTTCCCTAAGGTCTGTAAACCTGTAGTTGAATCAAGAAAAATTTTGGTGTTAGGCTCCAAACCTTCGATGAAGGAATGTACTAACACGTCATTAGATTGACGATGATGAGGGCAACTCATCAACATTGATTTGAACTTTTCCCAAGCTTGTTACAAGTTCTCACCACCCTTCTGCCTAAAGCTTAAAATGTCACTCCTCAACTTAGCCATTTTTTAAGATGGAAAGAATCTAATGAGCAACTACTGTGCTAGATCGTTCCAGGTGGTGATTGAATTTGCAGACTCTAAGTTCAACCATCTTTTTGTTTCCCTAAGTAGAGAGAAAGGGAATAGAGTGACATAATCTTTATTTACTCCTGTCGGAGTTTAGGTATCACTTATCTCTAGGAAGTTCTGAATGTGGATCATAGGATCCTCACATGAGAGATCAGTAAATTGCCCATTCGATTGCAAGATTTGCACCATACTCTGCTTCAGTTCAAACCTTCCACCATCTTCAGGTTTCTGAATGCATGACGTTACATTGGTGGGGCGTCAGATTACCACGTCTGTGATTATTATCTCATTAGCTGCCATTATTTCAGGTTCTTCTTCTCTTTCCTCAGTTTATGTTACTAGAGATAGTAACTCACCAATGACCAAAAGAATTGGATATTTAGCTGTCTTTGCCTTTTGTATACAAATCTGTCAGGTCCCTAAGAGAGGAGACAACAATTCTTGATCGTTGTCCAGTTTGGAGTGTCAACTAACCTGCAACAAGGAAATGCTAAGATCAAGTTGTCAATACTTGTGTTTTACTTCAGAAATTAGAAAAATCAATTATTTTCTAATTTTTGAAGTCGCTGATAGCGGCGCCAAAAACTTGTTGTAGTCAAATCGCACACGCAAGTACACGTGATCGTACAAGCAATAGTGTGGCTCTTTTTAGGAGCCGGGTATCGTACCCATAGGACTTATGATCAGGACGTATTAATTCTCCTAACTTGTAGTTCAACACAACTATAATTTCCAGATTTCAAGAGTTATTTATTATTTATTTCTGTTAAAATAAAATATAACTAATACATTTCAATTTCTCAGTTTTTGAACTATGATTTTGGATAGATCCAGGGCTGCAACTTTTATCAGGAATCATACAGGCACTATCATTAAAATGATTAATTATTAACTATCAAATTACAGAATCACATGGTTAGATGTATAATCATGGTCTCCCGACTTTTAATTGCCTACAATATTTAACATCCTATCTACATCGTTGAGCGGGGATAGAATGGTTAAATATTGAGGATTAAGTTATATTCCTATATGGTAAACCAATAAAGGTCTCTAGGTATATCCCTATCCTAGATACGAATTAACCCAAGCTATTTAGGGTTCAACAAGCTCCCTATGCCCCACGTTTTATCCTCGTATTCATCTCCCAAGTTCAATTTGGACAATAGATTTATTTTTATGGTGATCAAGCATGAAATATAAAAATGAGAACATAAGAGTGATTCATGTGATAGTCAATAATATACCTAAAAATCAAACTCAAGAGATTACATTCATCCTGTAGCCACAGTCCTAGACCTAGGGTATTTAGCTACTCATAATCCAATATTCAATATGTCACGACCCAAAAATGTTTCCACAAATAATTGAAATTCAATTTCTTGATGGACGTGATGGCACTCGTCTTATCCCATCAAGACAAGTCAGCCTAAAACTCAACCATTACAATAAAAATGCGGAAAATTTACTATCAACTTACATTATCCCCCAAAACCTGGTAGTAACGTGTACAAGCCTCTAAAGTATTACAATTGATTCAAAAGAAAAACTCAAGTCTCAAATGAACTTGTTTCTAGAATAGAACAAGAGCATAATTATGGAGAAGAAAGTCTGCTGAGATTGAAACAGCTACCTCACAAATCTCCAAGAAGCCTCAGAAAAGAAGAGAATGACAAGTACAACAAAAATCCAGGCTCATAACTTTCAAATATTTGTAGAAGCAAGGGGTAAGTACCAAACCACACGGTACTCAGCAAGTAAACCTCTAAACACAAGCAAAGGGGATGAAATACGGGTACTCCTACCACCCCCAACCGAACCTCCACAACTACAACCTGCATTAAAATCAACCCAATCTAACAGCTCACAGTTTACAAAGCACGTAGCTCTACAACAACACTTAGACAAATTACATATCCTCAACAACAACACTTAAACAAATTACATATCCTCAACAACAATACTTCAACAAATTATATATCCGCAATAACAAGCTCAATATTGATCAATCACAAGTACCACAGAAAGGTAATCAGAAGATCAGCGAAACACGATATTTAAGTTCACTAATAATAAGTATGTGCAATGCAATGGAATTCAATGTCAAGTATAATGATGCATGTCTGACCTAGTGATACACACCCGCTGTCTCTCAGTCTAGGACCCATGGGGGATATATTTGTCCATGCATCTGTCGCGGCGCATGACACGACCCTCGATAACAGTAACCATTGCGGCGCGTGATACGTCCATAGTATCCACGCGGCGCGCAATACGTCCTTCGAAATGGTACATCCTCTTAAGTACTCATTCTTTCTCAATGCACATAACATTTGTCACAACCAATGCCTTAGAATAATGCAGATGACAAGTTCACACAAATAATGAGGAGATGACCATTGTCATAACATCGCACACTTCACAACCACACAAACATGAAGTCACATCAACAATGATTCAACAAGCCTTTAACCCTTTCTCAACACATCACACATAAACAATTGATCACATTGCCTTTTGTTATCCCCCTTTTTTTCATCATTAGAATTAATCAATGTAGACAAGTCAACCCATCACCAATCCCGTTACTCCCAAACATATACCACAAGGAAATACACACATTTCATACACTTAACAAGAGTTTAGAAATCCACTTGCCTCCAGTAGTCAAAAAATCACTCCAAAACTTAAGTCTTCCCCCTTCATTGGACTTCCAAAAAAATGCAATCTATTCAAATAGGTAATCACAATAAGATTTCAAAACTAATAACGCCCATATGTTATATGTCTACCTTAGACCCACAAATTCATCCAAACTTATAATCAAGTTTCTGAATCTTGATATCAATTAACATGTCAACTTTTTTTCAATCTTCTCCAAATTTCAAGCCTAGGGTTAAATCCCAATTTCTCAATACACCTAAAGTCAAAATTAATCACATCATCAAATTTCATCATTCTCTTATACTATCTTTATACTTCTAGGCTAATAAGGATAATGTATGGGTGTAAATATGTATGGATATACCAAATTCACATGACGGTTTTAAGTGGGATACTCTAAAATTTTGTACCTCTAAAAATGAAACTAACAGTTTGGCAACCATATGAATTAAGGTAAGGAAAAATATATTGGCAGTGCATGAAACTATATTTGAAAGTGTCATCATTACAAATTATTGAATATAATATGTTTGTTATTGTTTCTAGCCAAAATTCTTCCAAACAACATTGACTAAACAATATTCTATAAATATTCAACTCTTCTAACTTACCCATTTAATAATTAATTAATATCTTACTCCTAAACTAGTACATACGAACTAGAGATGAAACGTAGGCAAATTCTTGTTTTACCTGGAGCGAGAACGCATTCCTTGTGGCGCCGAATAATGCCCTCCGCTTCTATCATGAATATTTTTCTTTTCTTTGTAATTAATAAAACAAAACCCCTTTTCATTTTAATACATTCTCATACATGGGCCAAAATAGTATATGATATTAAATACATCATGGGCATGGCCCATTAATTACTAATTACATTAATTATTAAAAAAAATTTAATCAATATAAAACACATAGTTAAATGAGTAATTCAAAATTCTTATTAAAAATTTACAAAAAGAGGATTTTTGTGAAAGAGCCATGAGTATTTTTTTTCAAAATCACCTAGTGGGTCATTACATTATCCACCACTTAAACCATGTTCGTCCTCGAACATAAAGAAGGAGAAGAATGAATAACCGACATTACCAAACGCCCGAGTTATAACCTATCAATCGGTGTTCATCTTTTCAAGTGAGCTCCTTCTTAAGACCATTCCATCAAGATCAACTACTGTTGACTGAACTTTCGAATAAAATATAGGAAGATTTATAAATCATGAATGGTTATCTAGCCACACACTAACTCATGAATTGAATCTAAACTAAACTTACTGGATCTTTAACACAACCATCATGACGAATCTCTTCTGACATAACCAAAATAACATTCTGAATCGATGTTGACTACAATCAGAAGTGAAATTTAACCAACCACCACACAGTCATATACACAAACCATCAGAGATATTATCAAGACTTCCTTGTCACAACATAATCTTCACGAGCTTAAACTATAAAAATGTGATCTTTAGACATCAATACAAATCAAGGGGGAATCAAACTTATCTAACCCAAAGAAGAACAAGATCAAGTAACCACTTTACTAGCGATTCACTCAAGATAATAGAACCTCGAACCACACTATCAAAATGTTATATCGATAGCTATTATTGTAGACAACCTTTAATAATGGTAGAGCTATACCCAATGCTCCCTTCATTCAATCACACATATTTGAAACGTGACCTTAATGATGAGATGAATACTAAGACTATCAGACAACTGTAGGTATCCATTGTAGCACTTCTATGAATTCTTAAACAAGATTGTGTGTGTAGAATCACTACTATACTTCAACTTCCCAACAATAGCAAATTATCCATAATTGAAATGAATAAGTCTAACCAAAAATGCCATCCTACCAAGAGGACAATCACAGGATCGGTACACCCGATCCACCACTAGGAATTTACCCAAAAATATGAAAACATGTGTGGGCATAAACACCTAATCACACTTCAAATCGTATCAAAAATGAAGTAGGTGGTCACATTAGAATATACAGAACCAAGGTCGAATAACACTTAATACTTCTTCCATAGTGACCATATTAAATATTTTCATTCATATGACTAATCTCCTTGATTTTTTCTTCTCTTTTTTTGCCACTCACAATCAAGTTGTCTAGTCTCCTTAACAATATTATACTTGCTTGATTTGTAAAACCCCAAAACTTATCACAGTACTCCATTAGATCCAATACTCTTAATATCAATAAAAACCGTCACTAGTTTAAAATTCTTCTTAGCAAGCACATTCCAGTCTCCAAAATTTTGAACTATGATTTCTTCTCTTTCCATTTAAGCTCCCATGATAGATATGAGTCCGTCAAGGCTGATACACTAACTCTAAATCTGATAGTACTTTCCCATTGAGATAAAGTTATTAAATCACCCCCATAGTCAATTCCTTACAAACTTTCAGATATCATGTTTTAACTACCATTTACTCTCGTCATATGCCTCGTGCCAAAATTTGAGAAATTCTTCATCACCCAATAATTATGTATACTATAAACTCAACCCAGCATCAAATGCCTATATAACACATCATAACAGGTTGTATCATCCCATCAACAAAGTAGTTTCAATTTCCTCAAAATCCTCATTAATTATGTAAAATTGTAGGTCCACACTGTTGAACATCAATAAGTTACCTATCATAATTTGAACAATCTAGCTCGACATAACCACATATAATCTTCCCCACATCATTACTTGTCACCCAAACAAAATTCAATCTTTAGAAAAGGTGATGATAATTCCTAGTAAGTATGTACTATTTCATATTTCACAATCATATCTAAATTCATAGATTAAAAAAAAGCAATAAATTCTTCAACTACAAACCAAGGGCTTATACGAAAGGTCTATTCCTTCATTTTTCTTAAATTCTTTCCATGACAAAAACTTATAATACCTTGAACTCTTCAATACATCAAAATTTTGTTTTTTTTATTTATTTATTAGTTTATTTTTATTTTATTTTTGCTAACTCGCTTACAAGTCTTATTCTTTGTCCAACAACCCATGACATTTTTACCTTATCCTGTAAATAAAAACTTAACTAAAACCATTCCTTAGGTATAACAATCAAAAGTAAACAATTTACTACTCAAATTATTCTTAAGTCAATCTCAATGCTTCATACCCAATGTGATCGATCACTTCTTACCTTATCAATTCATACCTTGACAAAACACACTGCCACAACCTACACTTACAATAAAAACTTGATTTTTTTAATTTATTCTTTTGATCCCAACCGTGTAACACAATTCCATTATCTATCAACATTAGCTCACACCTGAAATTTTTATGAATTTATGTATCATAGCTTATCATACATCGCCTCTCTAGCGACCTTATAATATCCTTTGCTAAAAAATAAAATGTAGATGAATGTATGTACATTTTTTTCTCAAATTTTATCAAATAGTCTTTAACATATATGAATGCCACATAACATTATCACCAAACTAAAGCAAAACAGAAGGAACCACGAGTCCCTGAACTCAATTCCCCAAATTTTCACTGAAAATACATCCTAACCCTTGTAATCAGAGTAAATATCCTAGCTCTCTCCTCGCTCTAAAAAGTTAAACTGCATACCACTAATTCTTTCCACTATGGCTCTAGCTCCTTTCAATTTTATTCAAGTGGTGTCCCAACATCTCATACAACTTTCCATAAAAATCACACTACTTACCGAATAGTATCCAACCATAACCTTAGATAATCAAAAGTCATCATTACCATACAAAGTCCTTTTAACCAACAAACCTTATCATATAGTTTTATTCCAAGCATAATTTATTATAAAACCTTATTAGCATCATGCTTAGTTAGGCCTTGCCATCACCACAAATTAAACCTCGCCATCAACATGACTTCTCAAACCTAGTTATACCGACCATCTTAGGGAATCATTCAATTTATACACACTTCCTTACTAAAATTTTAAATTACCTTCCCACAAGTATACTCGTTGGGACTTATTTTACCTATAAACTGGTCATCGTAATATCAGTCCACTTCCATGGAATTTATAATGAAATAACCACTCATTTAAAAATCCTCAAAATATACCATATAACTAAACACATTAATATTGTACCAAAGATCCACCATTAAAAGCTTTCTTATAAAAATGCTTAACTCAAGCGTCCATAGTAACTAGTTGGTTTCCCAAATATGAATTTAACATCGAATCTTATTATAAGAGCATGTGATACAACTTATAACTCCTTATGTAGTTAGTATTCATGCTTAACAATAAATATATCTATTTTCATATACCACTAGTATCACATCGTGAAAGTCCGTTACATCCACCACTAGAACATATCATACCTACCGAGGATCATATCCAAATAGGTTACACATCTCTACCTATCTAATAGCTTTAAAATAATATCAAATTCGTTCCATATCTAGTCAAGCAATATGTATTCTTTCGTAGGACATGTTGATAACAAAAGTAACACATTCCATATATCTAGCCAAGTACCTATCAGTACCATTGTAATAGTCATATCATGACTTTCTTTGGTATACTCTCAGTCTATGGAACCACAAAAGAGATTTTGACCTCAATTGATGCAACATCATTCGCTAAGCAACCCATTAATGTTATAACAAATATATCAACGGTATTTTTCAAGGTTACACTATTCATTATCTAGCCAACTCTTTGAACATTTAACTTCTAATTGTCGAACCACTCAAGATATTGTTTATACCACATAAGTACTATTTTTTTACTATAGTAACTAACCTTACTCAAGCCCTTCAAATATGATCACACATTCCTTTCATAAATATATTATTTCCACCTTAATACCAGATTTAATTAACATCCAACCAATACACGACACACCAATTATTAATATGAGGAACTACGCACGAGTCATCACATAAATGAGAGTGAATGTAGTGAAGCGATAAGAATCAAAACGGCATCAAGTACGCACGATAGAGATCCATGAAGTGAAGATTCTTCCTAAAAGTCACTATAGCCTCTCGAAGATAAGTACAGACGTCTCCGTACCAATTCTCAAGACTCTACTTAGACTCGACTTGTATACACGTGAGATCTATGAACCTGGGGCTCTAATACCATGTTGTCAGGATCCAAAAATGGACGTGATGGCACTCGTCTTATCCCATCAAGACAAGTCAGCCTAAAACTCAATCATCACAATAAAAATGCGGAAAACTTACTATCAACTTACATTATACCCCCAAAACCTGGTAGTCACGTGTACAAGCCTCTAAAGTATTACAATTGATTCAAAAGAAAAACTCAAGTCTCAAATGAACTTGTTTCTAGAATAGAACAAGAGCATAATTATGGAGAAGAAAGTCTGTTGAGATGGAAACAGCTACCTCACAAATCTCTAAGAAGCCTCAGAAAAGAAGAGAATGACAAGTACAACAAAAATCCAGGCTCATAACCTACAAATATTTATAAAATCAAGGGGTAAGTACCAAACCACATGGTACTCAGCAAGTAAACCTCTAAACACAAGCAAAGGGGATGAAATACGGGTACTCCTACCACCCCCAACCGAACCTCCACAACTATAACCTGCATTAGAATCAACCCAATCTAACAGCTCACAGTTTACAAAGCACGTAGCTCAACAACAACACTTAGACAAATTACATATCCTCAACAACAACACTTAAACAAATTACATATCCTCAACAACAATACTTCAACAAATTACATATCCGCAATAACAAGCTCAATATTGATCAATCACAAGTTCCACAGAAAGGTAATCAGAAGATCAGCGAAACACGATATTAAGTTCACTAATAATAAGTATGTGCAATGCAATGTAATTCAATGTCAAGTATAATGATGCATGTCTGACCTAGTGATACACACCCGCTGTCTCTCAGTCCAGGACCCATGGGGGACATATCTGTCCATGCATCTGTCGCGGTGCACGACATGACCCTCGATAATAGTAACCATCGCGGCACGTGATACGTCCCTCGAAATATAGTATCCATCGCGGCGCGCGATACGTCCCTCAAAATGGTACATCCTCTTAAGTACTCATTCTTTCTCAATGCACATAACATATGTCATAACCAATGCCTCAGAATAATGCAGATGACACGTTCACACAAATAATGAGGAGATGACCATTTTCATAACATTGCACACTTCACAACCACACAAACATGAAGTCACATCAACAATGATTCAACAAGCCTTTAACCCTTTCTCAACACATCACACATAAACATTTGATCACATTGCCTTTTGTTATCCCCTTTTTTTTCATCATTAGAATTAATCAATGTGGACAAGTCAACCCATCACCAATCCCGTTACTCCCAAACATATACCACAAGGAAATACACGCATTTCATATACTCAACAAGAGTTTAGAAATCCACTTGCCTCCAGTAGTCAAAAAAATCACTCCAAAACTTGAGTCTTCCCCCTTCATTGGCCTTCAAATAAATGCAATCTATTCAAATAGGTAATCACAATAAGATTTCAAAGCTAATAACACACATATGTTATATGTCTACCGTAGACCCAAAAATTCATTTTAACTTATAATCAAGTTTCTGAATCTTGATATCAATTAACATGTCAACTTTTTTTCAATCTTCTCCAAATTTCAAGCCTAGGGTTAAATCCCAATTTCTCAATACACCTAACGTCAAAATTAATCACATCATCAAATTTCATCATTCTCTTATACTATCTTTTTACTTCTAGGCTAATAAGGATAATATATGGGTGTAAATATGTATGGATATACCAAATTCACATGACGGTTTTAAGTGGGATACTCTAAAATTTTGTACCTCTAAAAATGAAACTAACAGTTTGGCAACCATATGAATTAAGGTAAGGACAAATATATTGACCGTGCATGAAACTATATTTGAAAGTGTCATCATTACAAATTATTGAATATAATATGTTTGTTATTGTTTCTAGCCAAAATTCTTCCAAACAACATTGACTAAACAATATTCTATAAATATTCAACTCTTCTAACTTACCCATTTAATAATTAATTAATATCTTACTCCTAAACTAGTACATACGAACTAGAGATGAAACGTAGGCAAATTCTTGTTTTACCTGGAGCGAGAATGCATTCCTTGTGGCGCCGAATAATGCCCTCCGCTTCTATCATGAATATTTTTCTTTTCTTTGTAATTAATAAAACAAAACCCGTTTCATTTTAATCCATTCTCATACATGGGCCAAAAGAGTATATGATATTAAATAGATCATGGGCATGGCCCATTAATTTCTAATTATATTAATTATTAAAAAAAATTAATCAATATAACACACACAGTTAAATGAGTAATTCAAAATTCTTATTAAAAAAATACAAAAAGAGGATTTTTGTGAAAGATCCATGAGTATTTTTTTTCAAAATGACCTAGCGGGTCATTACACAATCTTACAATGGCTATGACTCATCAACAAGATTTAAAGAAAGAGAGGTAGAGAATTAACCCTAAAAGCTTCACAAAGGCAGTTCTCCAATTGTCTTTCTTCAAAATTAAAAAACAATATATAATTATAAAACCCTATTTATACTAAAGTCAAAATGGACCGATTCAGAGCCTCAGGTGCACGACTCGCGATGGTTTTTCTAGATTCGAGTACAGGCATCTTTACCTTCTACTCGATATAGGACAAACACGAGGTGTTCTGCCTCAAATTAATTTTCTCAACCTCTAATATGAACCCCTCTCCGCGACGCGGGAACAACACGCAAATGCCTCTGGAATTTTTCTTCAACTTCTTCCTTTCTCTCTTTTGACTCGAATCTTTAGACTATTTTTTTTGTCCCTTTTTGTGCACTTTTCTCCCATTAAACTAACCTACACAACTAATCATGTTGGTTAGTTCATAAATATATAAATGACTCGATATGTCTCCAAACACATATATATTGAATTCAAACCTGACTTAATTGCGGGTATAATTAACATTCTAGACATGTAAGTATGCCTAAGATCATCTGATATCCAAGTGTCGACAAATTTTTTCATCACAACATTTCTATCCATTATCTTATGTTTAATATCCTCTAACATGGTGATAATTGATTTACGTCTAGCATCTAATATCCAATAATCAAATGTTTCACACATATTATTTTCAACAATATCACACTTAGCATGCTCATTAATATATGCTTTACACCTTGTCTTTTTTTCATAATGTAACAAATCCCTACAGATGTTCATATTACCAGGTTTTTCCATTTCATCTGTAAATTTTACCTCAAAACTTGATTTTGCACATCTTCAGAATTGTTTTCTTCTTTCTTCTCCTTTTCAAGTCTTCTGTCAATTGGACTAGATGTGTCTAGCACACATCCTCTGCTCACAATCTGGCAGCAACTCCATTATCGCTGCTACAAGACCCTACATATCCTAATAATTGATATTTATGACTATTAATAATCAATTAAGTAGGCAATGAGATCAAAATTAAATAAAATTAACATTAAACTAACTTTTTGCATATTAGACATCACAGTCAATCCATGTCCAGTGCCTAAGCTTAGATATTGTATCAAGATGTTGATGAAGAAACTCCAATTGTGCTTTGTTTCTTGATCAACAACTACCGAAGCAATTAAAAACATTTGTTGATTTCCATCCCTACCAACTGCAACCAATACTTCACTCTTGCAAGCACCCTTTTCAGAAAGCATTCATCAAATTCAATGATTTTTATACATCTTTCCAACCAATCTCTATTAAATGCATCAAAACAAACATAAAAGTAAGCAAACATATTCTTTCCTGGAGTAGATTATCTGTTTGTCCTCACTGAACATGACCTACAAGGATTAGTTTGTTTTATTATGTCTGCATAATCACACAACCTTGCAAACTCCATCTTCCAATCACTCATAAACTACTTGAGAATACTCAATTTTGCCTTATTACAAAGAGTTCTTACAACATATAATCCTGTCATCTTCCCACTAACTCTTGAATTTATCATAACTCTATATAAGATTGAAAAACTATTTTGTCCCTAAGCTTTACTTGCAATAAAGTTAGATTTACACAACTTGTTTTTTATTGTGGTAGGGCACTGATGAACAGGATAGTAATTCTTAACAATAAAGTCACCAGAGTCTTTGTCTAGACTAGCATACAACAACCATTTGCATTTCTTATGCTGATATTTAACTCTGACTCTATGTTTTTCATTAGGCCTAAATTTTAATTTGACTTTATATTCCACAGCATACTTTGCTACCGCCTTCCTAAATTCTACGGAATTTTCAAATACCATACCAAGCTCAAATATATCAATTACACAATCAGGATCAAATCTGACCTCTTTACTTTTTCTTCTAGCTAATAAATCAACACCTTCCACAGCTTCCGGATCTGATTCATCCCTACTGACATCACTATCCAGCTTTGAACTATCAGTATATTGCTCATCTCCCCCAATCTTTCTACATTGTTATTGGTTGTAGAGTCTTCAAAACAAAACCCAACAACAATAACATACCCCAGATCTCTAATATAAAAAAGCAATTCCATTAAAGAAAAGTGGTCTTTGTCGAAAACTACATATTCCACTTCACTTTCCCCTATGTAAGTGAGACCTTCACCAGATGTGCCTTCCATAAATTTACCCTCATGGTGAAAGTGTTCCATAAGAGTAACTGGAAAAAACTTCAAATAAAGCTAATAAATTATTGATAACGAAACCCTAAAAAATTCAAACTTTAATCGCATATCTACAAAACATCATCACTGTAGCAATATACAAAATAGACGCTACATTTAAAGGGGAAATTGACAGCAATTGTCATGGAGATTCAAAAATGAACTTACTCTCCTAGCTTTCTCGAATCAACTCTAATAAACAACAACAAGATGTAATTTCTTGAATCAAACACGCCGTAGGAAGAGAACATAAAGATTATTGATCAACTTTCATGTCGACCACATATTGAGCGAGAATCATGAAAGAAATATCTAGGGTTTTTTTGGAAATGACTTTTGGGGTTTTAGATAAATGACTGAGGGGTTGGGTGTGAGGTTGAGTGTTTTGTGATGTGTCTTACCATGTAGGATTAGATTTTCCATGTAGGAGATGTGTAATGCCACACCCTCCATCTTAAAACAAATGCCTTAAACGATAAGTGTCAAGTCAACTAGGTGTGTCTAATAGCTACACTTTTTGATGGTTTAGTGTTCGATAGGAAGGATTCTTGTTAAGGTGTCTATACAAAAAATCCTTACAAGTTTAAGGGGTCGCTTATGTGTTTTGACTTTAAATTAAGAGGCCAACAATTAGTAGCCTTTATTTTTTGAAGGTATTAATTTATGCTAATAATTTTTTACTTTGTTAAATCAATAAGCTCAAGTTAATTGACAATTATTATTTGTCTCATTTTACTTCTAGTCAAATTAAGTTAATAAATTCAATTTTATCACTATTTAAATTCCAATGGCTAAATGTGTAATGCTATTGATCATTCAATTTGACCAAATTGTAACCCCCTTGTCATTCCTTTATATAAAAAATGATCATATCTTTAAGTTTTTTTAGACCAATTTTTATAGAGCAACTTTCAACTGTAGCAAACATAAAAATAATATTTGTATACTATACCTATAGTCTCTATAATCAGATTGTATAACTCGTTGGGTCCTCTTTAAGATTTATATAATTTCGCTGGCAGACCATTTGTATAAACCAATGTCAGCCTCTCATTTGTATAAATCACTGCAGCCTCTCAATATAATTTTATGTGTTTGTATATCTGCATAAAATTCAAATGTGTATACAATTGAATCGAAATAAAACGTATGTATATCAAATCTCTCTCTTGCTTTATACAAACATAATTTATTCATTATATTTTGTATAATCTGTGTTTGTATAAAGCGAGAGAAAGAAGGGCAAAAGAGAAATGAGCAGGGGAATATCTGTATTATATAATTATAACTTATAAGGGTATAGGACGAAGATATATGTATTTGCCTGCGAATATATAATTTTCTCTTGTTTTATACAAATAGGAACACAATTATACATTTGTGTTTGTGTATCACGAGAGAGGTGAGGGTGAGACTGGAAAGCGAGAGAGGGAGAGCGGCGAGCGAGAATTTGAGGGAGAGGGGAGAAGCGAAATAGTTTGTTACGGGGTACAATTAAATCAAATTATGGTTATAGCATTTAATTTGAATTAATAGTTTACTATTATATACAATTTCCTATTTTTACACTCAACAAATTTGCATCCAGTTGTAGTATACACAACGTTCTTCTTCATTTTTTAGGTTTTTCTTTGGCTTTTCACTTAAATTTGTATTATATCGATTCTAGACATCTTGATCCTGATCAATTAAGGATTTCAAAATTTCTTCGATTCCCTCTCTTTATTTCCCCCTATATCGATTTAGAAATCTCTCTATAAGTCCCCTCTTTTGGGTCATTATTGAGCTAAAATTTAGTATATAAACACAGTAGGATATATATATATATATATATATATACACATACATACACACACATGTCGGTTTGGTTTAGGTTCGATTTGACTTTTTTTTCTTTCAAAACCAAACCAAACCACAAGTCAATTTCTTTTTGCGGCTTGATTTGATTCATCGGTTCGGTTTGACTTTACGATTTGTCTTGTACACCCCCAGTCACTGCTATTTTCTTGTAATTTCAAATTTGTTGCATTACAACATGAAATATTTTGTTTGCTTTAGCTTTAATTTGCTATAAGAAAAAGGCTTTTAGCAAGGAAAATTTTGATCCCCTAAAAGTTCAAATCTAGTCAGTACAATCCAATTATGTCAAAAAAAAAATTCTATCACGATCGGTAGCTAAAGGTACTGAGATCAAAAGTACATGATGAGATAATTATTTTTAAAAGTAAAAAGAATAACCATAACTACTTTAAATTATAGAATGCGTCTATTAAACAAAATAAGATTGATGGATTAGGCCTGAAACAAGCCTAATCCCAGAATCAAACAACATAAACAAAAGATAAAACTAAAACATAAAAAGCTTAGTCTTAGAGGACTAATACCATTGTTTAAGAATTTTTGGTACGAGGTCCATTAAAAAACATTGCACCTTGATAGTCTTTACAACAGGTAAGAAATCAAGTTGGTAGATACCTCCATTGTCTCAAAAAAAGGTTTATCAAAGTGATTCATGTAATATGACTCCTGTAAAACTAATTTTAAAGGCGTAAAAAATGTGAAAACAATTTCTTGAAAATAGTAGTGAAAGTCCAATGCATGAATCAGGATCGTACCACAAAATATGTGAAAAAAAGAGTATCTAGGCCGATGAATTTCATCACTTGCATTTAAACAAGAGAAACAAACATCTAGAATTATCAAATCACTACTACCATTCTCCATAGCACAATAGACTAACCTGAATACCAGTTGGTCCTCGACCAAAGCCTCAATCCCAACATTATATCAACAAACTTAAGAAATGAAGGATATAAGGAACAATTCAACAAATGAAAGGGGGGAATAACTTTGGGGTCGACGTCTTACCCCAAACATACAATTCAATCAACAACCAGACACAACTAATGCCAAGCTAGGACTATTACTAGCAACCAATAACTAAAGGATGATAAAAATGCATTCTAAAACATCTTAATCAAAAACTAAATTAAGGCCCAAAGTATCAATTATAAGGAGGATTACAACACTAACAATGCTGTAAGCAAGCGACTACTAGCTAAGCTAAGGACTCCAGCGCCCAAAACTAGTTGAGAACTTCTACGGAAATCAAAGAAGTGAAAATAAAGAGGGATTCCTCAAACTCGGCGTATACAATCTTATATATATGCAATTCATACTAAATGTTATCTAATAGAGCACAATCAAGAAAAATAGATTGTAGCATACCTCGAAGCCGATCACGCGTGTTCTTAATCCACTTACTAGAGTTTTCTCTTTCAAAACTCCTCCAACCATCGCCATGTTATCATAATATTAATCACAATGTCAAAATAGACGTTTAGACACCAAAATTGATGCAATCGGAGATGGCCTGAAATCAAGTTAAAATGGCATTATGTGACTCGATTGAGGATCCCAAAATTAACTATGTTAATAGGTCCCAAATAGCTAATGAAACTTGTGCTCCCAAAATTGGGCACAATTCAAGCTCAAAATCAGCACATGCACGAAAAAAAGAAATGTTAAAAAATCTCTAGCGATCCTTCGGGACAGTACTTTACCTTGATAATGCGCTCCCTACATTCTCTTGATACACACAAGTGAAACCCCACTGATTCCCAACGAATAACAAGTGAAAACACTCAATTTGAAAATCCCTAGCTTGAGTTACAGAAGTTTCAAAATGAGAGTTTGAAGATGAAACCGAATTTGGTATTAGAAGTTGACTTTCACGAACCCAGCCCCAATCCATGATCAAGATAGTCAACAGAATAAGGTCAACCTTGGACCTTCTTCGCGAATGCGGAGGGTTGAAGTGACTTCTCTCCGCTATCGTGACACCCATCCTACGAATGCGATGACCAAGGTGACAAGCCTTCACAAACGCAGCCTTTGACTCGCTAACGCGAAGAGGAAAACAGGTCCTGCGCTAGCTGGTGCAACATCAAGTCATGCATCAAGGCTCAAAATCCCTGATAGGTGCTCAAAATATGTTAGGAACCCCACGCCCGCAAACGAGATATGATAGTCCACCGAATTCTGCATTTCAAACTTAATGAAGATATCCAAACTTCCAACCGAGGTCATCCAAGCAGCTTTGGGATTTGCACGAAAGGTCCGTCTAAACCTAAATCGATGTCCCATAGCTAACACATCCGTCAAAATTATATTATGAAGGTAGCATGCCTAAAGTCTTGAACAAAGTTACCCATTCAAGTTTCAAAAGATCCAAAATACAGAAACATGCACGAAACCCAAATGACGACCAGACGACTTAACTATCGATCGTTGTAAGTCAAATGGATTGAGGTCGATATAGAAAATCTCTAAAAGCTAAAAAGATTTGAAAATGGAGGAAATGACGTGAAGGGTTATTACAATAGTGCAACTTGTATTTGAGTCCTTGTGATCTCCTGTATTCTAGTTAGCAAACCAGAAATAATGAATGATGAAAAGAAAAAGAAAAGAACTATTTGAATCCATAAAAACAATTGTTTGTTCTTAAGAAATTTAATCCCCTAAAGTATCTAAGGTTGTAGATTAATTCCTCCAAAAATAAAATGGATTAACCATTAACAAAATAGTGGTAACTCAACCTCAGAAGTCTGAAATATGTCTGACCTCTTTTGCTCCTAGCACACATAACAAGCTAGGCCATTGGTTATGGTACAATAACTAGTTATAGGCCACCTATGGGTTATGGTCCCACCACAACTTTGAGCTTTGTGCTCCCCCTCCGCTCTGAGATATAGAGTTAAAGTTGGTCAAACCTACTTCAAGTCATTTTTTAGCTTTTGAAAGTATTTGATAAAATTAAGAATAGCTTAAAATAAGTTTAAAATGACTTTAAAAAGTTAAATTCTTAAAAATTATTTTTTTAAGTCAATCCAGGACAACTTGACAAGCCTAATAAAAGCAGTAGCTTTAGGCCCCTAAATTTGATTGCCTCATTTTTAATATCGAGTATTATAAAAAATAAGAGGAAAAAAATATAAAGCCATTTAACAAATTTAAGATATTATGTCTTAAGAAAAATTAAATAAATTAGCTATAGTAAAAGAATTTTTAAAAATTAAAATTTTAGGCCTCTGTTCAATTTCTACTTCAAATTACTGATATGTTTGAGTTGCCTTCCTGTAGTTGGTGTCACTTCTATCACCCCAATATGAGCCATACTCTTAAACACAAATTTAAAAGATAAAACCTAAACCTAAACAAATCCTTTTAATCTGATCACCAAACTGGTTCTAATTAATGTATGATATAATAAATGCATCTTAGCAAAAATATGTGGTTGTTTGGATTGACTTAAAATTGAGTTAGACTTTTAGAAGCGTTTGACAAATTTAATAAAATAACTTTAAATAAGTCAAAAATAACATAAAATAAGTTAAGAAATGTTTGACAAGGTAAAAAAAAGACTTAAAATATATTTTAAATAAAGGAAAATGCACAAGTACCCCCTCAACCTATACCCGAAATCTCAGAGACACACTTATACTATACTAAGGTCCTATTACCCCCTGAACTTATTTTATAAGTAATTTTCTACCCCTTTTCAACCTACGTGGCACTAAGTTGAAAAAAAATCAACCAACATTCGGCCTACAAGATAGTGCCACATAGATCGAAAAGGGATAGAAAATTATTAATAAAATAAGTTCAGGGGATAATAGGACCTTAGTATAGTATAAGTGTGTCTATGAGATTCCGGGCATAGATTGAGGGGGTACTTGTGCATTATCCCTTTAAATAACTTAAAATAAGTCAAAAAAATCGAGAATAGGTCTCCCCCTATTTTTTATTT
Source organism: Solanum pennellii (assembly GCF_001406875.1). Lineage (NCBI taxonomy): Eukaryota > Viridiplantae > Streptophyta > Magnoliopsida > Solanales > Solanaceae > Solanum > Solanum pennellii. The sequence continues at coordinate 16,876,685 of NC_028639.1, forward strand.
TTCTTTTAACTTAAAAGTCATTTTAATTTCATTTTTTATTTTTAATTTAAAAGCTACTCTTTTGAGCTAATCCAAACGGGCTAGAAGAAAATTATATTACCAAATGTGAGTTGTTACCTTCACTTAAGCCCCTCTTAACAATAAAAATAATAACATCACTTTAAAAACGTGCAATCACTAAGTAAGAGTTTAATGATTTTATAAAATGATCAATTATGTGAACCTTTTACACTTCACGTGTGACCGTGTGTGTGTTAGAAATGATGGTAAGAACACGACTACCAAATTATTCAACCACACACCAGAATTAATAAATGATTTAGAATATCTTTAAGTAATATGATGAGATCCATTCCAAATATATTATATTTTTCTTTCTAATGTATCAACCTTGTATTAAAATTAATAATAATATATTAAATATGTTTACATATAGGTTCAACAAGTAGTGGAATATTCAAGCTACTCTTGAATCTCGATATCGCCTAGTTTCTACTTGTTGGGCTTTGTGGAGGCTTGTGAGCCGGCCCGACCCATTACTGAAACCCTAGGTTAACTATTTGGTTTTCCTATAAATATGATCCTTGTATTTGTAATTCTAAAGTGTAGCACAAGTGAAATAAAATCCTCCTGTTACAGTCGTGGAGTAGGGAAACCGAACCACGTTAAATTCTTGTGTGTCCCGTTTGTGTTCCGTTTCTCTTTTCTCTAGATTATTTGTGTGTGTTGTGTGTTTAATTCCCAACAATTGGTATCAGAGCGAGGTTTCAACAACATTGTAACACAAACTGTGAGAAATTGTCACCTAGGGTTCTTGTGTGAAGAACTGTGTGCAGGGAGGAGTAGCCGCCGTTACCGTGTGGGTAACCTCAAGCAGCAGCCGGCTAGGAGAACCGCGCAGGGTGCGAACAGCCGTCGTCCGTGTGCTGTCCGTCGCGCCGTTCCGTTGGCCGCCGCGTCGAGGAGCCTCAGATCCAGCCGCGAGCGTCCAGATCGTGAGCATCGTCCAAATCGCCGCCCGCTGTCTGTAGACGCCGTTAAGGGAATTGCCGAAGTCCTTTGAGATGGCAGAAGATGGGAAGTTCCGAATTGAGAAGTTCGATGGTACAGATTTCAGTTGGTGGAAGATGCAGATTGAAGATTTGCTGGTTCAGAAAGATTTGGACGTAGTGTTGGGTGACAAGCAAGGAAAATTGTCTGATGCAGAGTGGGCAGTTTTGGATCGGAAAGCTATGTCAGTTATCCGACTCTCGTTGACCAAGAATGTTGCGTTCAACATTCTTAAGGAGAAGACAGCGAAAGGCATCTTGGAAGCCTTGTCTAACATGTACGAGAAGCCATCTGCAGCAAACAAAATTTTTCTGATTAGAGAGTTGGTGAACACAAAGATGAAGGAAGGCAGTTCAGTTACCGAGCACATCAACTCATTGAATTCGATCTTAGCCAGACTTTTGTCAGTTGGCATTAAGTTCGATGATGAAGTTCAAGCTTTACTACTGTTATCATCATTGCCTGACAGTTGGTCCGGAACGGTTACAGCAGTTGCCAGTTCAGTGGGACCTAATGGATTCACCTTTGAGAAGATTCGTGATCTCGTTCTTGGCGAGGATGTCAGAAGAAGGAGTTCTGGAGAATCATCAGGTGATATGCTAAACGTCGTCAGAGGCAGAGGAAATAACAGAGGTAGTGGGAGCAGGAACCGAAGAAGGAGTCAGTCAAAGGCTCGGGATGGCTCAGGTGTAACATGTTGGAACTGCAAGGAGGTGGGGCATTTCAGGAATCAATGCCAGAAAGACAAACAAGTCAACATTGCAGAAGACAGCGTCAACGAGGATTTGTTTATCTGTTGCGCGGAGAGCAATGTGGATTCCTGGGTCATGGATTCTGGTGCTTCTTTTCACGCTACCCACAGCAGTGAAGCATTGCAGAATCTGGTTATTGGAGACTTTGGAAAGGTAAGGCTTGCAGACGATAGAGCTCTTGATGTTACGGGCATGGGTGACATGGTGCTGAAGACGCCAGTCGGTTTCTGGACCTTGAAGGATGTCAGAGTTGTTCCAAGCTTGACGAAAAGTTTGATTTCTGTTAGGCAGTTGGATGAACAGGGACATCATGTGAAGTTCGGAAATGGGCAGTGGAAGGTCGTGAGGGGCAATCTTGTCATGGCTCGTGGAACAAAAAGAGGATCGTTGTATATTGTCGGATTACCGTCTGAGGGAGTGACCGTCCCAGTTCAGAAGAAAAACAAAGTCCGGTTCACAGAATCTCGTGGGCAGAAGAAGGTTGTCTTTGCAAGAAAGAAACCCAGAGCCACAGGTCAGATTCAGGATGAACGAGCAAGGAAAGGTTCAGGAAGACCAGTCAGAGGCGTTTGTGGCAGTGGGAGCACCGGCCGTGCTTCAGCCAAGGCTCCTAGAAGACAGTGGGTCAAGAGAACCAGTATTCCAGCTGTTGATACGTCTCCAGAAAATTTCTTGCTGAGTATGGAGAGTGTTTGTTCTCAGGGAGTTCTAGGATCCGGCAGTTCGTGTCTCAAGTGGGAGCCGGTAGGGACCGAGGACGAGTCAAGGGCAGTTTCAGCCGTGACTGATGTGTTGAAGCTTCGGGGAGCTTCAACGGGCCTTTCAGTTGACTGATGAGAAGGCCGCTGTAGCAGGAGAGAGTTGAAAAAGATTACTAGACATACAAGTGTTCTAAGTGGATGGCAGTTGAAATTCTTCAAGCCTCCAAGTGGGAGATTGTTGGGCTTTGTGGAGGCTTGTGAGCCGGCCCGACCCATTACTGAAACCCTAGGTTAACTATTTGGTTTTCCTATAAATATGATCCTTGTATTTGTAATTCTAAAGTGTAGCACAAGTGAAATAAAATCCTCCTGTTACAGTCGTGGAGTAGGGAAACCGAACCACGTTAAATTCTTGTGTGTCCCGTTTGTGTTCTGTTTCTCTTTTCTCTAGATTATTTGTGTGTGTTGTGTGTTTAATTCCCAACACTACTAACAGGTGTAGATTATTGCAATGCACATCGAGCTAGTTTGGTTGATAGCTTGGAATAATTAATCTTGAACGTAAAATATCGTATGAGATACTATTGTGGTTGATTATGGTGACTTGAAAGAAATTATCACAAAACATAATGTAATGTTTGATTGACGATATTAAATTAAATTTACGAAGAAATTTATATTTAACTTTTTGAGTGGAGAGGTGATGTGAATATAAATATGTTATTAAATCTGAATAAGAAAGTTTATAAGACAATTTTCTGATTAATTCATTCTTTATTGATTAGAATTATGTATATTGATTATTCTTTGTTTCCTTTCTCTAGAGTTGTTTGCACACATGAAAATGAAAGGAAGAGCGCGTTGAAGACATGCTAAGTGTACTAAGAGTTTATTTTTTATTTGGTGTACGAGTTGAAGTTTCGATTAAATTTAGATTGCATAATGAATAAACTTATTTGACATGCTAAGAGTACAAGAGTTTATTTTTTATTTGATTTACGTGTTAAAGTTTTAATTAAATTTAGATTGCATACTGAATAACTTATTTGAAGGTATTATTCCTATTAAAATTTTCTCTATACGTAAAACTCGAATTTATATTTAAGAGTGAAATAATTTTATCAATGCATCGCCATCCTTAGAGCAGTCAAGTATTATTAGAGATGAAATAGAGATACAAAATTGGAGCTTTTAAGGGAGGCAAAGGAAGGCAAAGAGTCTCTATCTTCACACCCTCAATGTATATATTATGTGTGTGGATAATTATGGCATTTCTGGTGGTTTGGTACAAACATTTTGGAATTATATGATTCAGTTATAAAATTTCTGTTGGAGTCATCCTTCTGACCAAAAGTCGATAGGTGTGATCATATTATAATTTTAAAAAAAAGGATTCTAAATTTGATGTAGATTATTTGTATTCGTTTTTGAATATTAATAATATTAAAAATATTTTTTTATTTGATTAATTATTAAATAAACTCTTAATCTGTCAAATGACATAACAAGTAGTCTCAAACTTTTGTAGGAGTATCGACTTCTTAATAAAAAATTTAAAAAAATGTTGAAAACACTAAATTTGTGATAATTTAGGGGTGTGCATCACTCACTCATATTGTAAAATTGAGAATATATTTAAGTTTAGTTAGTCAAACAAAACATATTTTTAAAATTTTCAATAATTAAAAATTCTAAATCTTGCATTAAATTATGTACCTGACTTTTTTCAACTCCACTACCTACTAATATATCCACCACTTGCTCGGCAAATCATCTTACAAGCACTGTGGTCCAACTTGGTAATTTGTCAAAAATAATAAATGAATATTTTACTTTTCTTTCTTTTTTCTTTTTTTCTAAATCAAAAAATTAAAAATGAATATTTCAAGCTTAAACTAAAAATTGAAGTAAACGAAATAATGAAAATCGTAAAGTATAAGAAAATTGGTTTGAAAAATATTTTAATTTTGGTCGAAATTGCTGTAACGATATCAAACTTTATGGAAGACATTTTACTCCACTACACTATTTAATAGTGTATTTTAAAGGTTTATATGTGTCACGTGGATATATTACTGTTTCTAATTATGCAATATTTATGATATCCACATGGATATATATATTACTTCAAAATATATTATTAACTAGTACAGGAATAAAAGATCTTTTTTTAAAATTTAATATTATTATAATAATTTCAATCAAAGTTCGATCATATTTCCCCTTGAAGTATATAATGCAATTAAATATCAAACATCATTGAGTATAACCACACGGTGGCTTAGCTTTTGCTTGAGAGTGTAACCCTAACTCTACAAAATATTTGTTTAAGATAAGTTGTGTAATTATTGCAAGCATATTTGCTCTACTTTGGGATGTCATACTCATCTTAGTTGACTAAGAGAGAACTTTTTTATCAATACATAATAATAATAATAGATTAATTGAAAATTAATATAATACAATTGTTTTTTAAAAAAAGTAATCAGTACCCTTCGAGGTGCCCTAGTGGTTTGAGCTTAAGACTTTCATGTTGGAGGTCTCAAGTTTGAAACCCCTTGCCAGCGAAAGCAAGGGGTTTGTCTTCTGGGTCGAGCTCGTCGCACCAGACTTGCCTAGTGCGGGTTACCTCTCCTATATGGTTTGCGAGCTATTGCATAAGAGCGGAGTTTTACCCTGTGCGCACCCAAAAGGGTAGCGACTGCGAGTTTTCCTTGTCGTCAAAAAAAAAAGTCATCAGTCGAACCTGATAATTGGTATTGCTTTTGCATATTGTCTGAGTTATACAAACTTAGAATTGATACTTCAATAAGTCTAGAACTTTATATGCTTTTTATTTGAGGTTGATACGTATAATTAAGGAGATGACATATTTATACAATCAACTTAACTATTAAATATACGAGTGAATACATACACACAAAAGTTTTTTCGAATTTTAAACCAAAAATATCTAATTAAAACATTTTATCAAGGGTTAGATTGTTCAAGTGAAAAATGACTTAATTTGAGTATATAATTTAAATATTCTAACCAGTTTAAGAAGCTAATTATGTATTCACCTTTTTTTTTTTACAAAAAACAATACTAAGGAAAATAGGATTTTTCAAAAATTTAAGGTAGAATAGATCTTGACTTTGTGTTATGGAATCTTTTGAAGAATAATAGGCACAAGTACCTTTCTCATTTCCATGCGACTCCCAATACCCTAGTAGGTCCCAAGGTGAAGGCACTTGAATAAGGTAGTGCAGGATTTTTATTTATGGCTGTAATATTCGAATTAATTTTATGGGATATCTGACACCAGATATACGATAATTTTGTTCAGCAAAATTAAGACAAATGTGAAGAATCATTTGCTAATATATATTTGAGTTTTGAATCTAAAATTTCATGGTTTTTAATTATTTAATTGACCATTAGGCCATAACATTGGGTGCAAAATAGTGCATAATTATTTTATTTTTGATGATCCTGCTGTTTGGACTAGCTTTTTCATAAATCGTATAATTTCATGGGTAGTGTTACCTTCACAAGTAACAGATAACATACAACTTTATCCATCAAAATTATGACAAATAGGAAGAATCACTTTCTGTTTTAAAAATTATTTTTTAAATTTTCGTTGAGTTTTGAAAATAAGACCACAAAGTCTCAATCACTAGGTCACACCCTTGGGTGCAAAGTAGTGAGGTGTTTCTAATTTGTTTTTATAATTCTACTGTCTGAACTAGTTTTTGCGTACTTCAATTAATTCCATGGATACCTGCTATCTTCCACCACTAACATATTATAGGCAACTGTGTCCACTTAGATTAAGACAGATTAGAAGAATCACCTAATGCTCTTCATTTTTGCTGAGTTTCAAACCAAAGATTTTGTAGTTTTCAACCACTAGGGTCACATCCTTAGGTGCAACGCAGGATCTCATTTAAAGAAAAAACAAATTTAAATGGTGTCAAAACTAATCTCAAAATATTAAAACTAGATTTTTTTTTTCTTCATTAGTTCAACTAATATTAATATTAATACTTAATGGAAATTACAGCTTGTCATTCATATATATATATATACACACACTTGGCAAAACGTGAATTTAGCTCAAGAGTTAGTTGTGTTTCAATATTTTTGAAGTGCTAAAGAATTAAAGGTCTTAATTGTGTAATAAAACAATGACAAATAATGTACAATATATTTAATTAGTATTATACTATTCCTAATTAAAACAACTCCTCTCCTACCGGTTAGAATGTTGGCTTTCTACTTAAGAAACTATTACCTAACCTTCTCACTTTCCTCAAAGGGTGTGTTCCTCACGAAGGAAAAAATATTTTCTTAAAAAAAAAAATTGATATCATACTTATTTTTTCATGTTTAGAAGATAAGTAAAAAAATATTATTTCAAGAGCCTGAAGGTGAGACGTGATGATCAAGGTGTGGAGCCGGTCGAGGGGATTGAATAGGTGGGGATGATGCGACAATAAATTGATAATTCTACTTTATGTAACTTGTTTTTTCATACATTCATTATGAAAATTATTTCTCTCATTTTTTTAAAAAAAATTATTTAACTAAAGAAAATATTTTAATCAATTAAAATTAAAAAAAAAAAAAACATTTCCCTCCGTATCAACACTCCAAGTCTCAAATAAATAATTTTTTCTTTTAGAAAAAAAGACAAGTATTGAAAATATCCTCAAATTTGACGTAATTTATTAATTTCGTCCTTTAACTTTTGGACAATAAGAAAAAACTTATAACATGACTAATTAAGCTTATGAAACACCACTTGAATGACATACGCTCCTAATTCTTACAAAATCTAAAAATATTTTTACAATATTTTTCTCGAGCTCTTATTAAAAAAACTCATACTCCTGCAGAAATTTGAAACTACTTATGTTATTATATTATTATATGTGACAGATCGAGATATGGGCAAGTAAGTATGACGCGAGATTGGGTGCACGTGAAGAAAAGAAAGAAGAAAGAGAAAGAGAAAAAGTAGTATAGTATTTGTATTTGTATTTAAAACAACAAACGCTTTCTACAAATCCAAAGTGCTTATATGTATGTATTGTGATGTAAAAATATCAGAGTGTTGTTGGTTCAACTGAAGAAGAAGAAGAAATGATTCGTCTAGCACCATTATCAGAAGTACCAACAAATGATGAAGAAACCCATTCTTCTTCTTCTTCTTCCTCCTCATGGAGAAATTGGCTTAAAACTCACTTCTCTTTGATCTTTATCACTAAGAAATCTGACCTCAGGATTCTACTAAGTGTTCTTGGATGCCCACTTTTCCCTGTTTCTTCCAATCCTAAAATACCCATTTCTCAAGTAAGTACGCATTCCTTTTTCTTCATTTATATTTGGGGATCCGCATATTGGACTTCGACTAAATCTGAATTCATGCTTATAGGGGTTAAAATACTGCCTTACAAATACAATTTTGTATCTGATTAAAAAATAGTTATAACTTCACCACAATCTATATTCGTATACTATCAACAATTTGCACTTTTTTTTTATAGTTATGTCCACGTTGTGGGGCTCGATGCGAAAAGAAAATCAATTTGAAACTAGTATAATATTTCAAAAATTATGTGATGTTTAATTTAGTATTGATTGTGTATACTAAATTAGTTGTACAATATTGAATTATTAATAAATGAAGACCATATAGGTATCGTCATCAGCTGAATACATAATTGAACACTTCAGAGCAGCAAGTGGGTGTAGGAAGATACAAGGGGTAGTAAAGAATATGTATGTAAGTGGAAAGGTATCAATGGCTATAGTGGATACTAGTTCACCTGCTAGTACTATTTCACAAAAGGGATGCTTTGTTTTGTGGCAAATGGTACCTAACAAGTGGTTAATTGAGTTAGTTGTTGCTGCTCACAAAGTTGTAGCTGGTAGTGATGGTAATGTTGCTTGGAGACACACACCTTGGCTTGGTTCTCATGCTGCCAAAGGCGCTATACGCCCTCTACGTCGAGCTCTTCAGGCAAGTCGCATCATCACCCCATTATATTTTTCTTACTCATTTTGTTAAACTGTTAGGTCAGTTGGTGTGAGGGGTAAAAGTAAATAGCTCAGGGATACGATTTTGGTGTCATGTTTGGGGTAACTTATCCCATCGTTTATATCATAATGATGGGATGAGTTATCCCAAGTTAACTAATAACTTGTTCCCAACCAAACGACCTCTTTACTTAATAGACAAGTTTTTAGCTTCATGGTGATGGGGAAATGTGAACGGGGATCTTGTTTTTCTCTTACCTTTCCCATGTTCCTCACTACACTTTTGGTCTATATTGCTTGGAATCTTTAAAAATGTGATCGGGATCCTTCAAAAGTAGTGCATTTTTTAAGAATCAAAATTTTTGGAGAATTTGAGCAACTTAGCGTTTGGTGATGGTGTTACATGTGACCACTTATTTCACAATTTTTTGGAGAGTCCGAGCAAAATACATGTTTCTTTCAGAAAAGAACCAATTTCCCTTTGTATTAATCAGGCAAAAGCTTGTTTGTGGTGACTATTCTGTATTTTAGTAATACAGTTGTTGGTGTACTTGGGAATCTTCCAGCTTCATTTAAGTTGGACTCAAGATAGATTATAGTTCTAGTGTTCTATTAACGTCGTTCTAAATAAATGTGCTTTGGGGTTTGATCTAGAGGCAAGACTTTTCTGTGCCAACTAACTTAGTCCTGCTAAAGGAAATCTCCTTCCCTTTCTTATTCCTAACACATAATTGGTGTGTAGGGGCTTGATCCACTGGCTGTAGCAGCAGTTTTCTCTGCAGCCGAATACATTGGTGAAAAGAATATATTGGGTATTGATTCCTTTGTGCTAAAGTTATCCGCCAATCATCCTGACTTAACTGAAAGGAGTGACAATACAGCTGAGATGATCAAGCATGTCGTGTTTGGTTACTTCAGCCAAAGAAGTGGATTGCTAGTTTATGTAGAAGACTCATACTTGACCAGAATACAGTCTCCTGGTTCCCCTCCAACGTATTGGGAAACAACAATGGGTACAAAAGTGGAGGACTATCGGCCTGTAGAAGGCGTGATGATTGCACATTCAGGTTGTTCAAGTGTGATTATCACAAGATTTGGGGATAACTTGAAGGCTGGGCCTGCAATCACCAGAATGGAAGAGACATATACCATTGATGATGTTGCATTCAACGTCCCTGGTCTCTCTATTGACTCCTTCATTCCTCCTCAAGGACTAATCAAGGGATATCCTGAGGAAAATCTTGACTGGAGGTCACCAATCGATCGATAAAAATGATCAAGCCAAGTCACCAAATATATATATTTTGTTACTTTTGATGATACTGACCTACAAACTGTTACTGAATATCTCAAGAGTGGTTTTTGTTCTTCCTCTTTGTTCTGTTTTATATGCTGCTAACAGATCATCATAGGAAATGTATTAATATCTTGTTTTTGGGTGTAATTGTTGAACTTGCTATATCAATGTAGGAACTTGTTGTATCAATATCTCCAACTTCTTTAACCTGTATCAGCAACAGATACAAATAAGGGGTCGTTTGATAGCATGTATTACAAAAAATAATTCATACATTAGCCTTTTATATAATAAATACCTAGTTTGATACATCTTTACTCTATGTATAACTACTGCACACTATATTTGGTATTGCACACTCTATTTGGTATTATGCTATGTATAAATTAATACATGAGAAATCATCTTATTAGCAACGCAAGAGTTTTTAATGCATATTAGCATGGTAAAGATAAAATTTTCTTCAATATCTTTTTCACATCCTTTCCACTATTTTGTGGAGGATATTTTGTATACAATTTTTTAAAAGAAATGTAATATATTAAATCAAACACCACATGAGAGATTATCTTAGCATAATTAATGTGAGCATAATGAATACCAACATAACTAATACACCTCATTCAACACTCTTTTTGTACATCCAATCAAATGATCCTTTAAGTGTTTTTTATTTGATTGCATTGTGCACCAATTAAATTAGAATTGGAGCATTCACGGAATGTAAATAAAGTATCTACTTTGTCAAAAGAGATGATTATGCAGTCTTGAGTAGGGGTGGACATGTGATGGTAGATACTGCTATATGAAATTGAAAATTTTTATATATCAATATTTGGTATGCATTTAAAAAGTATTTTGGTATTTGATATTTATAAAATAAATATTGACATCATATTGAATTATATAGTATCATATGCAATTTATATATATTATTATTATTTTAATACAAAAAATATATAAAAAGGCATAATGCACATATTGGACTTAAACTTGGCTTTAAATTTTAACTTTGACCTTCAACTTTCATAGTGCACAAACAAACACTTTAACTAACCAACCTTTTAATAAGTAAACACGCGAGTTCTACCTAGCAAAACACGTGATGTGCACGTATTTTGCGTGAGTTCGGAGTAATTTTTTAGGCCCACAACGGTAAAAAATATGCTAAAATAACAACTCTATCCTTAACGAATCCCTTTTATATATATTTATATCTATATATTTCCAAATCAAAATCTCATCTGTCTTTCCTCCTCTTTCAGACCAAGATGTTTTCGTCTCTTTAAAACGATTTGTGCTCATATTTAGTGCAAATGACTTCTTATTTTTTTTGGTCATTATGGATAAAGCGTTATAATGAAGATTTCTTGGTTTGCAAACAACTAATCCAGGTTGTTAGTTTCTTGGATGTGAAGATGGTCGGGTATGGTTCCATTCAAAACACTTTTTTTTTTACATTTTAGTTCTCAAGATTCAATTTTGGTAGTGAATTTGTTCTTCTTAAACATGTTGAATGCAAGTTTTTTAGGTGGTGTGAACTTGATTATACTGAACACGCTAGAATTACTATTTCGGGATCACAAAAGAGGATAAAAAACATGATAAGAAAAGGAAAAGATTAGGAGGAAATATCAAGTTTTGCTAATCATCGTGATACTATCTTTAATTTGTAGAGAGTTCATTATGTAGTAAATGTTATGTAGATTGGTTGAAAAAGTTTATGCCAGAATCTTTTTATTCGTAATGTAGTTTTTTTATGGGTTAGTGACTGCCAATATGTATTGTAAGCAATCAAAGTAATGGATTGAAATGCACTATTTTAGAGCTGACAACAATTTCTCTCTCAACATTGGCTTCAATATTTATCAATTTTACAATTTACAAGGACATTACTTCAATATACTAGCGTGATTCACACACTTCCAACATAGTAAACACCTAACATCAAGGCAACCTAATATCAATCATAACAAACACCAAAAGACTTCACATAGAATAACTTAAAATCCATAAAACTAGGACAACTAATTTACCTCTAAAGATTTGTCTATACAAACATACATCAAAATAACCTAAGATACATCAAAATGACCAGTAATTGGAGTATGCCTTTACAAACAATTATCAAAATAAACAACAACAAAAAAAAGACCTCCTAGATCAACATTTATCCACATCACTTACACTTTAAACTCATATGACCCAGTTACCCTTGGATTTGCTTTGGACCTTCTTCTTTGACAATTGTTGAAGTTGATTTCCAGTCATTACATCTTTTCCTTTCCATTTCAAACCAGGTGGCTTGAATCCAAGATCAAATTGTGTGTGATGCATCTTTAAATGCTTACCTATTCCCACTTGAGATAACCCTTTCACTTGATCTTCATGTCTGCATAATCCATAGGACATTGTTCATTGTACCTAAATAAAAATGTAAGAAAATCAATTAAAAGAAGTCAATATACATACGCTCATCACTCGTCGTCCAGTTTGTATATTTTTGTAAACACCAAATCTCACATCTCTTTTTCTTTTTCTTCCAACTGGAGAAAGGTGGTGGCATTCCAACTGAAGAAAGTGGTGGCATTCCATCTGAAGAAAATGATTTTCACGATCAGGGAGCACCCCCTAATCGTAATCGGCGTCTTTGTCCAATTAGAGGCAAGCCCTTATCATACATCATCGCATTTCATAGGTCAATAAAAATACAGAAAATTAAAACTTTACATTGAAGTTCATATAGACTTGTCATATATCAAAATAGTCTACCATTGTCTCAGACATAACCATCTAATATATGAATACAAGATTTTGGACATAGCCCTTACAACATTACACTAAGTCTCATAAGAGAATATAACTTAGTCTTAAAAGATAAGAAAATGAACAATGTCTTTAGACTAATCAAATAACATGAGCTAGAGTAGTAGGCTTCGTCCACGGACTTGAGGACTCACCAACTTGGAATTTAATCCAAGCTTCTTGAAAATTGGCCTTGAAACTCTTCAATGGACCGAACCTACATTATTGTAGAAATAGAGAGAATATCGATTAGTACAAACCACATGTACTAAGTATGAAAACATATGCAAGTAAAACATTTAGAAACATGCTAAGAAGGACATTCGGTTTATAAGCATGCTAAGTTAACTTGAAAGCCTTTATGCACATTCTATGAATATAACCAAGTTCACTATATAGCAACAATAAGGCATTTTCATATTACATGTTCATAAACATCTTCATAGTAAAGCCATAAGCAACATTGTATCAATACATTACAAGACCTTACCTATAATCCCAATTCAAGTCAACTAGTGCAATGTCTATGTGAAGCCCCATAACCCCACATAAACTAAGTCAACTAGCAAAGAGACCACAAGCATTGCCCTTACATCATATAGCATCATAAGAACTGTACATAATCTCATACATGACAATCTAGACCAATAACATGTATATCAAGTGAATGCAATATCACATGAGACCAACATTATATATAATCAACATTATGCATTTCATTCATAACATATGTGTATATAAAGAAATTACCCTAGGAATTCCCTCAAGGTTCACATATGCAATGTTTAGGTAAAGTTTCATTCCATTACCTAAACTAGTGCACCTATCAAGTGATCCTAGTTATTATACATCTGTATACTTCCATTCATTCATTTTACTTTCGCGAAACTTTGCCATAACCGACAATAGACCATGTGAGCTAAACATGAAATCTGGTGTCAACCCCTCACACCAAAAGGAGGGCATCCTACTTGACAAGGTAGGACATATACATCATAATAACACTTATGTGGATCCATTAGTTAGGTTTTCCATGGGGGCACATAGATAAGAAACTAGGAGATTGTTTCTAGAAACTCTCTTTATGCTAATTCGTATTATAATTTCCATCTCATGAGACACTTGGTGAACCTACCTTCCTCATTGGAAGGGAAACCTCTCATTGTCAAGTTCACTCGGTGCTAAGTTACATATTCCCTTTTTGAATTATCTTAGAGTCTTTCTTAACATTAGTTTATATCATAGGTCTTAGGAGACTAGCCCCTTGTATAACATGATCATAGCTCTTAGGTTATATAAAATGAGAATTTCCTTTCATCACAATCCAACAATAAGTGAGAACATTACTTCATAATCATGGTAATAAGATGCATATAGGAATCACCTTCAATCTCTCATCATAACACACCTATCATCATCTCACAATTCATCACATTCATAACATGCTATCATACTCATAGTCTCATCATCTCCCTATCATACTCGCATATTCATACTCCAATTAAATCAACAACATCAAGAATAGACAAACATAATTGAAGTAAATTATTCAAGGCCTTGAAAATCTTACCATGGCTTCCAAGAATCTCATCCAAGATCTTACCCTACATGCAATTATCTTTAACCAATAATCCAATTGCCATCATCATATAATCGTAAACTATGTAAGACTACACTCAATTTCATATTACACAATCATAAACCAACCTAAATCACAAGTTAGGGCTAAGGGAAGAAGAGGATTGATGGGCCTTTGTAGGGATTTATGTCAACGCCTTAGGGGGATACATTAATCCACACACAAATATACATAAATCGTCAATAATAATTGAATTAATACCACATAATTTCATTTCAAAAGTAGACCCACGAATTTGGATGAAAAATAAGGTTTTGATGAACATTGAAATCAAATTTTTGAAGAGCCTCTTGGAGAAAAGGATACCAAGAATGAATAGCCTCCATACCTTGAGAATCCTTGAATAATGGTGAAGAAAAGTATTGATCTTAAAGCCCTAGAGAAAACTTGTTCTTCTTCTTCAATGGGGATCTATGGACTAGTGAGAGAAACTAGAGAGAAGTGAGAGTGATTTTGGTTTTAATTGGGGATTTGGTTTGGGTGGGTAATAATGGCTTAAAGCTGACCTAAAATAAATATACATTCATCCCCTAAATTATCCAAAAGACCCTTCACTTAATTGGATCTTTTTGTGAAGTCAACTTGACTTAAAAACGATGTTATCAAATATGGGACATGGTTGCGCGTCGCGGGGGAACCTCCAAATCTTTTTTATGGAATACGATTTGAGGCATAGAGGTTCGTGACAGCCTCATGTCGTGAGGTAGAATGTCCCTTTTGAGTGTGGTCTGCGCGTCGCGCAGGCACTCTCAAATATGGGCTGTTTTGCAGGATGCTTTGGCAGCCTCCATGTCAATGTTTGGGTCTCCTCAACGACTCTAGGGTGCTACTTGGGGGGTCGTTACTGGACGCTTTGACCCTATAAATATTATTTTACCTATTTAAAGTATTTTTACAAGTTTTAGACTTCATACTACACTCCCAAACCTTCACAAGACTGAAGGACGTCTACTAGTTCAATTTCTCTAGTTTCTAGACGTCATGGTCGTCCCTTGAAGTTTTGGACCTTATACTTCTAAATCAAGTTTATTTCCTTCTTTCAGGACCGGAAACAATATTTTAAAGCCTTAGACACTAGTTGAGACTCTAGCCTAGGTCCTTGGATTTATAAGGTGTACAATGATGTCGATGCAGTTGAAGAAGATGTTGCCCTTGTAGTTGGATGATTCTTTTTCCTTTATTTAACCTTTGAAGTATCTGCACATAAAGAAGAGGCATTTTCGGTGCTAGGCGCCTCACTGGTGGTTGTGAAGGTTGCCTGACTGGTGGTTGTTGAAAGGGCCTTGCAGGCTGTTGTGTGGACTGTTAAGAGGGCTATAAAGACACAAAAGTAGAAGTATAGAACTGATTAAAACATAAAACAAAGACAAAAATTCTTACCACTGATTTACAAGTTCTTTTGTTATGCCCAACTTGATGACATTTGGAAAATGACATCTTCTTTCCATTCTTTGATGCTTTCCCCCACTTCTTTTTTCTTAGTTCATCATTATCTTTTCTTCTATATCTACTTGGTCTTCTAGGCATTGGCTTCATTGGTGGGTTATTGGTGTCAGGCCACATTACCATATTGGATATGGGTTGTAAAAAGTACTTATAAACACTTGGGAATGTATCTTTTTTTGTAATAATGTTTCACATAATCTTCTGCTTCTTGCCCAATATGATACAAAGGCACAAACTGCATGCTGGCAGGTATGCCCCTCAATTGCCATAGCCTACAGTTACATATCTTTCTAGTCATGTCAATTATGTATTTATAATCTCCTTCTTGGATTTTAAAATCCAATGTCATAATTCTAATTCACCCTTAGTGTCCTGCCAATCTCTTTGTTTTCTTCTAAAATCAGTCTCTCCATAGGTGAAATGTCACTGATCCAAGTATCTGCAAACTCAATCATAACTTTATGCCTATCCATCATTTTATGTCTAATATCTTCAAAAATAGTAATCATAGATTTATGTCTAGGGTCAACAAGGCACAAATTAAATGTTTTACACATATTATTTTTCACCACAATACACTTTGATCATTCACTAAATAAAGCTCTACACCAGTATTCTTTGTTATATCCAAGCAATGCCTCATATATTTTATGACCCAAATTTTCCATATATTTAAATTCATCTCTCAATTTAACCTCAAACTAGTTTGGACACACCTCAAAAATGCTTTTTCCTTTCCTCGCCTCTCCATCTATTTTACCAATTTGTCCAAATATTTCTTGCACATGTTCTTCTTTCAGCAGTAGGAAGTAAGACTTCAACTGCTACCTCAAGACCCTAAGAAATATTAAATCAATAACATAAGGCACACTTCACTTACTACAAACGCTAACAACATCACTTACTTCACACACTAACAAAATCCACATGCATTGGCAATAACTAAGAGAAATTAAAAAAACAGTAACTAACTTCACTTACTTCACATACTAGAAACATCACTTACTTCAAAAACTAACAAAATCCACAAACAGGGGCAATAACTAACAAAAATAAACAATTTTAAGGCATCTATTAGCATTCTTAACTTACTTCACACACTAAGTGAAACTTGACAATTACTTCACACACTAAGTGAAACTTGACAATTACTTCACACACTAAATGAAACTTGACAGTTACTTCACACACTAACAACAATCACTTTATATTTTTAACCTTCTCAAAAGTATGCAGTATGTGCATCATGTTCACTCAATGTGTGTTATGCATTGTTTTGGAAAACATATTTCTTTAAAAGATGAGAAAATCCCACTACTGTTGGGGAATTGTAAGGATGATGTTAGAAAAACCAGCCATAACTTGAAAGCCAATGTTATTTTTGTATTCCTGCTTAATCACAGGTCACTAACCTTTTATTAGGACCAAAGTTGTTAGACCTTAGGATTACTTTTTGGATCCTATATAAGCTAAAACCTTTGTTTGAATGAGCAAAGTACTTTACTGATAAGTTGTACTATACTATTTTATACTATTTTTTGTGGCTGGGTTAAGTCTAGTGCTAGGACTTATGTATATATTCGAGGATGTTACCTGATGTTGAATCTTCAAATCAAATATTTATCTTGATCAAATTTAAACATACACATTGTAGTTTGGCAAAAAAATATACTCATCGGTGTCAAATGTTGTCACTTGTCAAACATTCTTTGTGCAGCTTGTTACTTGAGTTAGAGATAAGTCTCCATTAATATAAAAGATTTATCACCAAACTTAATATTGGTGGCTCAAATTTCTTTTTTACTTTGTATCAGGACATCATGTGGAGTTGATTCAACTGATGTGGTCTTTGATATACCTTCAGAACATATTGTATCAACACTAAGTGGTCACTCAAAGAGGGTCTGTTATCTTTTTTCCTAGAAAGAATTTCTGATTCATTATATTCTCCTTTTTTGGTATCCTTATTAAGACTTATTAACACAACTATACCCAAAAGACAGTAAATACCCACTAACAACATCCACAAATTTCAACAACAGTAAATACCTAAAGGACAGTAACACAAGGCAGCACCTAACATAAATAAACAAAGTCAGAATAAATACCTTTTGCATGTCAGACATGATTGTTATGCCACTTCCATCACCAAGTTGCAAGTCTTCAAAGAGATAGTTTCTTGATCAACCACTCTCCAAGCTATTTAATACATTTGATTGTTTTCATTTTTTTCCAACAACCACTAACAATTCTCCTCTACAAGCATCCTTCAAAAAGCATCCATCCAATCCTATAATCTTCTGTAACCTTTCATCCATCCATCTTTCAATGCAGCAAAGTAAACACAAAAATATTTGAACAAGTTTAAGCAAGGGACTGTTTCATTATCAGTTCTAACCCAACAAAAACTCCCACAAGTTTTACTCTTTATCATATTGACATAGTCTAACAATCTTGAAAATTCAAACTTTCAATCACCCAAGAACTTGACAATAACATTCATTTTGCCCTGTAACATATTGATCTTCCCACTGTTAAGCCCCATTCTTTTCTTAATGTCTTTTAAAGCTTATGAACTCTCATGCCAGGTTGAGATATTATTCTATTCCTTATCTTCATTTCTACATATTTGGTTGTGTACAACCTGTTCTTATTCTTTGAAATACATCTTCAGCAGGTATTTCTTCACAAAAAAATTTCCAGAATCTTTATCCAAGCTTGCAAAAAGATTTCCCATTTACACTTTCGTTCATATTTTACCTAACTTTATGAGGTTCATTAGGTTTAAGCTTTAACTGAATTATGTTGAACAACATAATCAGTAACAACCTTTTAAATTGAGTTGTACTCTTAGATGTCATACCCAACTCAAAGAAAGAAATGGAAGAAGAAGAAGCATACCCCAGTTTGTTGTTTTTTCTTTTGGATGGTAAATCAACACCTGGTTGTGCTAAAACATCTAGCTCCTCATCACTATCTTCACTCGGTTCATTTTTAATGAATCAATAAACACTTCATCATCTTCCAATTTCCCATTATATTTGGCTGCCTTATTGGTGGAGATATTCTCAAAGCGCTTATCTATGCCAACTTGTCCAAGCTTAACACTTTGATCCTTTGGGAGTTTTCTAGTTCTCTTTTTTGTTTTGCAGGTTTAATTTTTTGTCTTCCTTATGTTTTTATCTAAAAACTCTCAGTTCTTAATCAACTTCACCATCATCCTTATTTGGAACATCATCTAAATCATCATTTTCAAAGTTAAGAGAATCACCATTTTTTCCTCTTATGGCTGTTTTACTTCACCTACCCCATTTATACCATGCTCATTGTGTGAAACCCTAGAGCAATTTCTCAATTCTTGATTATTTTTTACAACAGAAAATGGTTTCAAAGTAGGTGTAGCTGTGGAACCCCATTCTTTAATAGTTACATGCTTCAAAAAAACTTAAAATACGGCCCACTCCAAAAATCTTTAACAAAGTCATATAATTGGTTGTCACCTTCTAACTTGACAAAATTATGGATAATAGGGTCTTCTGTAAAAAAAAACACCAACTTCATCATATCCCATGTCTTTTGCATATGATTTCAGTCAGGTCAAAGAGAAGTGGTCCTTATCTATGCTAAATACGATGTTTTCCAGTTTTGACACATATTTACCTTTTATAAAAGCGACCTCAATGGTGAAAATATCTATAATATGACCCATATGTATAAAGATGTAAGAAAATAATTATTTTACACTCATGGTGTTAAAAGATTCAACTTTGTATCAAAGATAAACTTTCAAAATGGAAAAATCGAGGCATACTTGAACTAAATCGAGGAAGATCAACAGATGAACTAAAGCTTCACCACAAATCTTGAACGATTTCCCATTGGATTCCCATATTTGTATTCACCGGATGATCTAGGGTTTGAGATAATTTTGATTCAAAATGGGGTGAAATGAACCGATGGAATGCTTTAACCCTTGTTGATAATTGAAATTAATTTTTTAGTTATAAAAGTGATGTGTAAAATGTTTAATTAGTTGACAGCCATTGATTGGTTCACTAATACACGTGGGAGCGTTTGCATTTCACGCACTTTGGCTCCAAAAAATGTGTGTTTATTTATTAAAAGGTTGGATAATTAAAGTGCCTATTTGTGCACTATAAAAGTTGGAGGTCAAAGATAAAATTTGAAGTCAAGTTTAGGGTCCAATATATGTATTATGCATAAAGAAAATTACTCCACTTAGTTAAAAGTTGAAACTTTGACTACTCTATTTTGATTGAAGTGTACTTATTGTGTAATTGATTAATGCCTGGAAAAAAATCGGATCTAATAGCAAGAGAAGATCACATGATGATAGTAGCAAGCCCAAGAATAAAGGAACGTTTAGGATGTGATGAGAACGGAAAAAGATCTCCCATTATGTCATAGGAAGCCTTGAATATCTACCTAATAAGATATCAAGAAATTCCAAGAAGCTTTAGTTATTTTTTAGTTCTTCCCTATTTTAGCATCTATGATTAAGGAGCTTTTGGAATCTCCTCCTACTTGTATTATTAGCCAGTAACATGTATATGAATCAATATGAGTCACATATCCTTGAAATCATGCTCACAAGCCTAAGCAAATAATCCATAATATGACACTTGTACTCGTATGAATGTTCGTCATCTCATTTATAGGGGTCTCCATTAATCCATTACCTCCTTAACTCACTTAAACATTTCATTAACATTTCATAAAGAGTAAAAATGTCTTCACTTCACTTTCTTTAATTAGAGTTCTAAAAGTCAAATTTCTACCTTTCCCTTCTTTCCAGCCTCCAAATTATAAAATAAATAAATAAAAGAATCTTAAGCCCGTCTATGTGGCACTCTTATAATTCAGGAGTTTTATTTGACCTTTAATCTCACTTAAAGAACTCTTGTATCCCTTCATACTGTGGCTGGCAACGGAATTGGCATTGTCACGGTTCCGGTCTGTTACGTCCTGGTCCGGTTTCGTTCCGGTTAGTCATGGTATGGACCAGTAAGAACAAGGTCCGGGACAGCTAACGGGATAGAAACCGGATTTTGCCGGTTAGTCCCGATCTGGTAAATCCCGGTTACGGTCCTGGTCCGGTTCTTTTATTTAAATTTTTTTTATTTTTTCTGAAATTTTACCGTTGAGAGCCGTTGGGTAACAGCTAGTGGGGCTCACCAATGACTCTTTTCCCCTTTTTACAGCCCATTACATCCCCCTACCCCCCTAAATTTTTTTCATACCTCAAAATTTTAAGAAAATACATATTAACCCTTTTTTTACCTATATACCCCTAAACTTTCATTCTTTTCAATCACAAATTCACAAAATCATCTTCTATTCTCTCAACTCTCTGCTCTCTACTTATCTACTCTCTAATCTCTCACAATTATTGAAATTTCGATTTTGTTCTTTGAAAATTGGATTTGGAGCTTCAAAATTCAACTTTCTACTTTCCACTTTCGGCTTTTGGCGGTCATAAACGTCTACTTTTTTAAGTAGATGTTTGGTACACTCGTTCCGACTTGTAATTCACATCTCATTTATACAATAATTATTTATTTATTTTGTGATTAATTATTTGTTTGCATTACTTTTTTCGTATTATATATAATCTACTCACGTTTAATATTTGAATATGGATTTCGATAAGGTTCAAAAAGGAAAAGGTAAAAAAAAGTGCAATTGAGCGTGTTCAAAATATGTTTAACTTTACATCCTCTAATAAAAAAATTGGTAGTTCTTCTAGATCTAAAACTAAAAAATATACTATAGTAAGAATGAATACGGAGGATTATACACATGTTAATAATATTGTTTCTTATATTGATAGTAATTCTGGATTAGACCTTATCATGAACATTTACAAAGACGGTTTGGTAATTTTAATGAAGATTTGCTTCAAGATGGGGATCATGATCATGATAATGATGATTATATTGATACGCCTAATTTTGATGATGATGAAACTGAGCCATGTACGGCTACTAGTACTCCCAGTCCCGCTCCCTTTCGTTGTCCTGCTCCCCTTTCCCCGTCATTCTAGGCCTAAGGTAGAACATGCTAAAAAATCAGTTGTGTAACAATTTATGACACAAAATGAATATAAAATACAAGCTAATTGTAATAAATGTAAACATAGATTAAATCATAAAACTGTTGAAAAACAAGGTGGGACGGGACAATTGAGTAATCATTTGATGTCACATAAAAATGAATTTTTGCATGCAAAAGCGGTAGCCGAAGATAAAAACAATGGTACCCGCCCCCCCTTCCTGAAACTGTAGGAGTAGGTGGCTCTAACATGATCCAAACACAATTAAATCCTTCTAATGTTTCTGGCTCTAGTTTACCACGGTCATATGGCAGAGAAAAAGATCTTGAAGAATTAGCTAAAATGATTGTTGTTATGGGTTTGCCATTTAGTTTTGCTGAAAATCCCGGATTTATACATTATATTCAAATTGTATATAATCCACATTTTAAAGATTTTGCTAGAAATACAATTAAAAAGGTTGTATTGATTATCAAGCACAACATTTTCAATATCTTTGTTGTTTATTTTATTATAATAGTTGTAAAATAGCTATTACTTCTGAGATGGACCATAGTATGAACGGTAATTGATTATTTGACTGTATTGCACATTGGATTGATGAAAATTGAACTATGCAAAAAAAATTTAGGTTATAAATGTTGTCAGATGCAAAAAAACGGTTCTTATATAGCTCAATCAATTTTAGATGTTTTAAAAAGTTATGATACAGTTGTTGTTGAATTGTTAAAACCTTCTCTTTGCCCTATTTAAGGTGATGATTATCATATTAGGTGTGTTGCACACATATATAATATGATTGTTAGAGATGGTATACAAATGTATGATAACGGTTGCACGAAAATTAAAAATGCATGTCATTTTATATTTAAATGTCAAGTTAAGTCTAGGCGTAGAGATTTTTTCAAAATCGTTATTTTAAATATAATCTTCCACCAAAAAAAAATTCCAAAATAAGTATCTACTAGATAGAATTCTTTATATGAAATGCTTGTAGTCGCTTATGAATATAAAAAACCCTTACAAATGGTTTGGAATGCTCATAATTCAGATATGTCAATTGGACTCGATGATAGTGATTGACATGACATATATCAACTCATAGATTTCCTAAAAGCTTTTTACTTAATTACCAAAAGAATGTCTGTACTTTATTATCCATCAATTTGCACTGTTTTACCTGATATTTGTATGATTTCTTCTAAATTTTATAAACATAAAATAAACCAAGATTTCAAGAAACTATTGACAAAATGATTGAAAAATTTTAAAAATATTATATTCCTATTCCTCAAATTTATTTAACCGTTTGTTTGTTAAACCCTCATTACAAAGATGTAGGTGCATCTAAGATGCTTGATAAAATATATTTTAACTTGGATATTGATAGTGAAAAAGATTAAATTCCTAGTTGTCAAAAAGTTAAAGATAGCATAAAATTTGAAGTTAGAAAATTGTATGACTTATATAATTCTAATATAAATTTATCAAGTAATCAAGAACCTGAAAGTTCTAGGACTAGACTTAATCAAGATAATATTGATGATTATTTAGATTCTTATCTTGAACTTTCTCACAATAATAGAAATGATTTTGATGCATATGTTAATCAAAATACAGAATCTACTGACGATGTTCTAGCATGGTGGAGAAATCGCAGCAAAGAATTTCCAAAACTTCAACCGATGGCTCGAGATGTATTAGCTATTCAAGCATCTTCAGTAGCTTCGGAAGGCGTTTTTAGTGCAACATGGTTTCAAATTGGAGGGCATGGGCATTCACTAGCAGCAGATAGCTTGGAGATATCGATATTATTTAGAGATTGAATTAATGTCGAGAGAAGAAATTTGGGTCGCGATCCACTACCGACCAAATTCCAAAGTGATGTTGAAAAAATAATGCAAGATTATAGTGACGACGGGATTGAAGCAATGGAGGATTTATCTATTCAATTAATTCCCGATCATGTTACTATCGAAATGTTAAATGATTTTGAAAGGATCTCTGTCGTAGCACCGACTATTAAATTTAAATGTTTAATTGTCTATTAGTATGAGTATGATAATTCGAGATTTAATTCAAACAAAACCCTTCCTAGAAGGTGGCTGTGTAGATTAGATCTTTTAATACTCTACTAATATTTTTGTAGATCAAATTGTACTATCAAATTAAAATTAATAAAAGTCTAGGCTATTTGCCTTAATTTTTTTTATTATTGTATTAAATTTGATTTTTATTATTGTGAAATTTAAACTTTTATAGTTTTTAAAGTTTGAAATTTAAACTTTTATAACCTCAAGGTTTGAATTTTAAATTTTCAAACTTTTAAAGTTTGAGATTTAAATTTTCAAACTTTTAAAGTTAAAATTTTAAACTAAAATTATAAATTTTTAAATTTATATAATTTAAAATTATATTCAAAGCTTCAAACTAATATTTAAATTATATATTTATAATTTGAAAGTTTAAATTTTACAAACTATCAAACTTTCAAACTTTAAACTTTAAAGTTTAAAGTTTTACAAACTTTGAAGTTTATAAAGTATAAATAATTAACTTTAAAAGTTTGAAAAGTATAATTTTTTAACTTTAAAACAATAATTTTTAATTTTTTTAATTTTTAATTGATTTTAATAATTTTTTTTTAATTTATAGTTCGGCTAGTCCTGGAATCCAGTCCGGTCCAGTCCAATTTCATACCGGTTTCCTGGCGGATCAGGACGGGAGTAGTGAAAAAAATGTAGGAACTACTGGTAAAGTTCCTACCCGGTTCTGCTACAATTTCGGCTGGTGGATCCCGTTTTTGTGTCGGTTGCGGTTACTACCGGTCCGGCAGTCCCGGTTCCGAACCCGCCGCCACCCTTACTTCATACTATTGTATATTTCTAGTTGTAACTAATTATAAAAAACTAGACAAATCATATCTGTTCTTGTATCTTCTTATTCGTGACAAATTTCATCCCCAATTATGAAACATTCTTGATGGAATCAGAATTGAGGAAGAGACAACAACAAAGAGAGAATAAATTATGCTGCAACTTGATAAGGTACTTGTACATGTTAATATATATTTTTCGGAGTTAAAATATTATTGTATTAATCATATCTCCAAAATATTGTAAAGTTTGGCCGATATGGAAAAGTCACAATCCTCCAAAGAGGTACAATTCTTTGAAAAAGTTACAATCCTTCGATGCAAAAAGGTATGTGCTTTTAATATACTTT
The DNA here is from genome assembly GCF_001406875.1 of Solanum pennellii. Taxonomy (NCBI): domain Eukaryota; kingdom Viridiplantae; phylum Streptophyta; class Magnoliopsida; order Solanales; family Solanaceae; genus Solanum; species Solanum pennellii. The sequence continues at coordinate 16,901,700 of NC_028639.1, forward strand.
ATGATATAAATATATATAGTATGAAATATTTTGTAGGATTCGGTCTAAGACTTTTGTTATTAATATTTATTAGGGTGTCAAAAATGAACCCAAACATATATAACCCGCCCAACCCGCCCAAAATTTTAAGGATTAGACTCAAGATAATTTGAAACGGGTTCAATCTCAACCCATTCAAGCTTAACCCATTTGAAGAAAATTCTCAATTGAGCCCAATTCAATCTCCAATTTCAATTTGTTTTAAATTTTTTTATTAAGATATATTCCTATATTGAAGGTATGAATTATTATTTATTTAACATCTTTTATGATTTATCTATCCATCTGTTACTTTTTAACAAAAAATTCTTGAGAGTAAATTTAAATTGTGATTATAAAAGTGAATTATCAATATGTTAAATTATTGAGATTAATCGGTCGAATTGGGCGGGTCAAGACCCAAACCATTGTTTAGCCCATTTGAGCCCAATCCATTTGAGTCCTAAGTAAACTTGGGCGGGTCAAGACCCAACCCGATTTCTATTCAACCCATTATAATATTTTCAATTTCAACCCAACCCGCCCATTTGACACCCCTAATATTTATCATACTTCTTTGAGATGATAAATAAATCTGACCATGGTCCACAAAGTTTCTTAAAAAATGTAAAGTATATAATATAAAATATGTACTAAATTGGGTGCTATGAAGAAGAATAGAAAACTTAGAAAATTTGTTCACAACTCTTTGGAAAAGTCACAATCATTAGAGGTGAAACAATGTCCTTTTAGTACATTTTTCATATTATAATATAAATAAATATAGAATATGAACTACATTAGGTGGTTTAGGTATAGAAAAGAAGGAGAAATAATTCTTCAAAAGAGACATATGCTTATTGTGCCTTATCAGAAAAGGTAGTATGAACATGTGTTTATTGTACCTTATCAGAAAAGACAAAATTCTTTCAAAAACTTCACAACTCTTTAGAAAAGTCACAATGGAAAAACAATTCTTCAGAAAAGACATGTGCTTATTGCGCCTTATAAGAAAAGATAGTATGAAAATATATTTTTTTGTACCCTATCACAAAAGACAAAATTCTTCAGAAAAGTCACAACCCTTTGGATTAGTCACAACCCTTTGAAAAGATCACAACTCATTAGAAAAGTCATGATTTATTAAAAAAAGTCACAACTCTTTGAAACAATTTAAACCCTTCAATTTGAAAAGATGTATGCTTTTGATATTTTATAATATACATATAAATATTTAAATAAATGTAGTATAATATAAAACATAACAGATCACTAATGGGTTACTATTATAATTGAACATTCAAGTGTCACGACCCCAACCCGTCGTGATTGGTACCCACACTTACAAGCGGGGTGAGAACCAGTACTACTATTCAACTAAAGCAATTAAACTAAAAGTAAGACATTTAAATTACGGAAGCAAGTTAAATAACTAAGCTAATTTTCTTTACTAGATAAAGATGTAATAACTAACTAATAATGCGGAAGATAAACCTAGAATCTGAAAGTCAATGTACCAAAACTATAAGGATATCCATGTCTAACAAGAGGATTACTAACGAACTATTAACTAACTAATGCAAGATCTACGTTTGGAAATGGTGGACGTAGACTAAAGAGAACCACATGGCATCCAGAATGAAATGGGTCACCCTTGAATACTTCAACAATCACTGATCTCCTAAGCGAGGTCTATCAACAGTCGCGTGAATGTGACGCTCAAGCCTACGCCTGGCCGACACAAAATGACCATTGTTGGCCTTGAGAACCCTTAGTCTGGCTTACTCAACTTAGCGAAAGACTGAACTTAACTCAGTTATAGAGTTGGAAAATTTTTCATAGAATGACTTTAAATACTGTTTTAACCAAAATGACACTTAAGTCTCAAATATAGAATCTAAAATAGAGAGACACAACTGAACTACTAATTATCCATCTATAAGTCCTCTAAAACTACTTTTATGAATGTTTGGACATACCCCACAACATTCTGAAATAGAAAGACTGGAAAGCATAAAAAGGACCCTTCGAAATGAAAAGAGACTCACCACTGACTCTGGATATCAAACTGGATCAACTAAGCATTGTGTAATGATCCTTTACCTGTGTTTGTATCATAAAACAATGCAGACCAACTGACATCAGTACATTGAATGTACGAGTATGCGAGTTGGAAGCTAAACAACACTATCAAGCTTGAAAGGATTAAGAATGAACTTACCTTGGCTCTGCTCAACTTAAGAAGTCACAACTCAATATAACACAATAAAGACACATGCAATATATATAAAGCTTGTAAAACAGTGTAAACACTTAGTTCATTAAAAGTAATGCAACAATAATAAACTCAATTTTATTGGCAAGTAAACATTTTATTTACCAAAATGAACATTTACAAAGCAGAAAAAAACTGACTTGGACAATCTTGCTCCAAGACTTGCTAATCTAACCTTCTACTAGGGATACATATTTAGTTGTTGTAGTATACTTCCTATCCTCTTCTCTTGATATCCTCTTCCATTTATTTCTCTAATGATATGCCTAATCATGTATTCCTCATTTCTCTGCTTGGATTGAAATATTCTGCAATTACGTTCTATCCATATGTGGTATCTAGTACTTGCTAGAGCCATCCTGTAAACTTGTGTTCTGCTATTCCTGCCTTTCATATACCTTATTGCCCATTGTACTTCTTCATGCCCTCGAGACGCTGGAAAGTACCCATGTGGCACACCATCCACAAGCACTCCAAAGTCTTTATTACATAAACATCCATGTATCAAATTCCGCCATTTCTCACAAAAGCCCATTCGATCCAAAAAGATGCTTTTGCCATATCCTGGCTTTCTTTTGACCCCCCCTCCCTCCTATGTTGCCGTTAGGTTAAAATCCCCTATCACTTAAAGCCACCTCGTGTGCCAAGGAGATATTTCTTGCCATGCCAGTATCTTATTCAATACTTCAGCAGTGAACTTACAGGTGAAAAAAAGATGCTCTATATTTTTTTCTTGCCCTTGATATAAAGAACATATCAAGTCAAGTGTTACTCCCCACTTTTCCATTCTATCCTTTGTTGCAAGACGTTTATTCAGTGCTATGTATAATATGGAAACCCACTTTGGTGAACCATAATTTGACAATAACAATCTTCTCCATTCAACTTTCTCCCTGCTTCCTCTCATTTTTTCATACATCTTTTTAATAGAATAATGCTCTATTTGTGTCAAGCTTTGTTCATTGCATCCAGCAACTTCTAAATATTTATATGCTTTAGTAATTCTCTGCACAAGCCAAGATGCTTGATTTGTTTGTATGCCCCATATTCCATCCTTCCCGTAATACCTATGTATCCACTCCACCCATAACTTGTCCTTCTTCTTACATAAATTCCAAAGGAGTTTCCCTATTGCAGCATTGTTCCAGATGAACACATTAAGAAAATTCATTCCTCCATTTGCCTTGGGCCAACATAGTTGTTCCAAGCTATCAATGCTTTCTTTGATGCCTCCACATTTTCAGTCCACAAGAACTTCCTACAAATACTCTCAATGGCATGTAAAATCTTTTTTAGAAGAGCAAATATTTGTGCCCAAAATGTTTGTACTAAAAATAGGACACTCTTCACCAATTGAGCTCTACCAGCATAAGAGAGGAATTTAGTGGTCCAGCAAGTTACTCTACTCAACATTTTATCTATAAGAGGTTTACATTGCACTATAGAGACTCTTTTGTTACTCAAAGGTATTCCCAAGTGTCTAAATGGTAGTTCACCTTTCACAAACTTTAGATCCTGCATTATCTAGTCCTGTATTGCCTGCTTTACCCCCACCAACATACACACTGCTTTTAACCTCATTTGCCACCAACCCTGATGCATTAGAAATGTCCATAAAACATTTATACAGACTCCTGACTGACTTGATATCACCTCTACAGAACATCAACAAATTATCAGCAAAACTCAGTTGAATAATTCTCTGCTTGTGACATCCTGGATGATAATTGAAATTTGGATTTGAGTGTAGCTTTGTTAAATTCGGAGTGAGATAATCCATTGCCAATACAAATAGAAAGGGGGATAAAGGATCCCCTTGCCTAACCCCTCTTTGAGCTTTGAATGGTATTTTGTACTTCCCATTGACTTGAATTGAATAAGTAACTGTGGTTTCACTTAAACCTCTTGCTGGAAACTTCAATTCATATTATACTTGCTCCAAAAACCTCCATTGAATTGAGTCATAGGCTTTTTTCATATCCACCTTAATCATGCATCTGTTAGAAATACCGTTCCTTCTATACCCCTTCACTAATTCATGCCTCAAATTATATTATCATTTATAGCTCGATCTGGTACAAAAGCTGATTAATTTGGATCTACAAGTGAACTAATCACCTTCTGCAACCTTGTGGTAATTACTTTGGAAACAATCTTGTACAAAGTTGAGCAACATGAGATAGGCAACTCAACTTTACTTATATATGAAAGTAATATAGTTTTTGTGGGAGATTCTCTAATCGACAATCATCATTATGAGCCTAAGTGATGGTACAACATATTACCTCACGTTGCAAGAGGATCTCTCTATACCTTGTCGTCGGTATAGAACCTAAACTACTAAGTGGATCCACTAGTCTATGCTAAAAAGCACTAAGGAATCATCTAAAAAGTATAAATTTTTATCTCTCTATGCTGACTACATGGTTTATGGAGACTTGAGTTTATATGAACTCACGTCCCCATATCGGTGCTCAATATTACTCCCAAAATACTTAGCTCATATGTTTTTAAAATAATTTTTTCTCTAGTTTGAGATATTGCTCAAACTTAACTTCAAAAGCTCTCCTGGAAATCATAGTTTCCTTTCTCTTACTAAAACTAGATATAGGCTCTGTGGAAGTCTACCTTCCTTTCTTTCTCAATAGTTTGAAAACGTTTTGTTTAAACTTTTAGTGACTACTTAGTTCCCTTATAACTTTTGAGAAGTGTACTCACCTTGATGCTCTTTTCTTAACTTGAAACTTAACACTTAGGGAATACTTAGTAGGGGTGGGCAAAAATACTCGAAAACCGAAACACCAAATCAAACCGAATTGTTTTGGTATTTTGGTTTCAGTATTTTAGTTTTCGGTTCGGTATTCAGTGTACATTTTTGTATTTTTCGATATTTTGATATGTAATTTTTTGTTATTCAATATTTCGGTTTGAATCGAAATATATTATATTATAATATATTTATATTATATTAATTATTAATGTTAAATAATAAATATTATAACTTAAAAAAAAGTAAAAAGTAAAAGACTAGTCACCTCACCTACCATCAATATTTACTTTATACTTTTATTGAGACCCACACCTAAACCTAGTCACCAACAACCACGCTTATCCAAAAGACCAAAATCAATTCATCTTCATTCTTCCATTTTTCCTTTCCTAGTTTACTTTTTTGTTTCAGGCACCGATCATTCCGTCCGTTTTCCGGCGACCAGCGAGGCAATAGTCAGCACAGGCGGCACCACGGCAGCAGACTTTCGACGGGCTTGCGAGCCGGCAGCCACCAATCTACATCAGGTTTGTTTTTCTTCTTTCAGTTTTTAAAGTTCACAAGTTCCAAAATGAATTTCTTCTTTTAGAAAGCCCACTAAGCATACCCATTAAAAATCCAAAATAACAAAAAAGCGAATTGAAATAATAAGAACCGAATCAAACCAAATTATTTAGGTTCGATATTCGGTATACATTTTACAAGAACCGAAAATCAAAAAAACCGAAAAAAAAACAAACTGAAATATTGTATGCCCACCGCTAATACTTAGTCCCCTTATAGCTTTTTGAAGAAATGAACTACAAATCTTTACTCTTTACTCAACTCATAGCTTAGGTCTTGAAACAAGGTTTAAAAAGGTTTATTTAAGACTCTTGAATACTTTAGGAACTTACTTGACTTACTTCATAAACTTTAATTGACTTTGATCTTGACTTCCCTTGAATCGAATTATGGATTCAAGGTTTTGATTTGAGTTTTTTAATGATTTTTATATGTTTAGAACTCTATTGAGGTAATTAGAATAGTTAGAATGTGTTAATGTACCTTAGAAAGACTCACAAAGGCTACTTTACGAAAACTAGGTGAAAAACGCTGATCCGGACGCACTGGTGGTATGCCGCGCCAGCCTCAGTTGACTGAGGCTTGGTTCAGGCGCACTGGTGGCGTGTCATGCCAGGCCCTAGTTGATTGAGGCTCATTTTTGGCGCACTGCAGGCGCGACGCGCCTGGTTCTACCCAGGTGTGTGACGAATTTTTCAACTCATTTTTTATCTCCAAACCTTCCTAGTTCATTTACCAAATGATCGGCACTATTTAAACTATCGAATTCAACTCAAAACAACCCGAAGAAACAAGGATTCAACCAACAAGGGTAGCCAACAATTCAATCAACAAGTTTTCAACACTTCTCTTCAAGAACTTAACTTCTAACATGGAATAAACTAATTGATTGTGGAATTGAAGAAAATTGGTGTGTGAGTGAATTAAACTAACACGAAAGACCCCACATACCTGAAAAGGATCAACCCAGATGAAACTCTCTCAATGATCTTGGCAAAATCTTGGTCTTTTCTCCTTTCTCCTTCTTCTATTCTCTTTTCTTCCAAGCCCTAAGCGTATTCAATATTCTTAGAAACTGACTTAAGGCTTAACTTTTCCCACAATAAACCCTTAAAACAAATTAGGAAATAGTAGGGTGAAAAAACTAATTTACCCTTACAAAAATCCGAATTGGACTTTTCTCAGTCCAACATCCCAACTTTTGAAAGGCATATCTCCCTCATACGACATCGAAAATGCGCAAACTCAACGTCGTTGGAAAGATCTTCCCAAGGTATTTCCAACCTTATAAAGAACTCACCCTAAATACTCCTAAGCTGGAGTTATGGCCGTTTGAAAATGACCAAAACTCACTTTTTAAACATAGGAAATTTTCCAGTTTTCTCTTTTTATTTCCAAAAATGATTTTCCTTGGTTTCCTAGCTTATTCTTAGTTATTTCAAGTTACGAGATGTTACAGTGAAGATTTCATGTAGTCAAAAAAAATATGAACAAACACATCGTACTGGTAAGATCACGCGACTATTCCACTAGTATAATATAGACAAGTCAAACAACATTATAATATCATACATATATATTTAACATAATCAACATTATCATCAAGAATTATCATCACACTTCACATACTTCATCACGTAGTTTGTACTCTCACGGAACTCAAACCCAGATTTTTAGCTGTAACGACCTGTTTAGTCGTTTTGAGCAGCAGATTTATTTCTGGAAAAACTGGCTAAGATTACGGACATCACGACGGACCGTCATAGGCACGACGGCCCGTCACAGATGTCTCGTTTCAGTATACTTAGAATTCTGAAATTGGGTACTGAAAATCGACTCTCTGTAATCGGTGACGGACCTGCAGGACGTGCCGTCACATCCACGACGAGCCGTCGTAAGCTCCCGTTGCAAAACACTTCAACTCTTGAGAAATTGGTACGGGAAACGAGT
>NC_028639.1:16918536-16945600 GCF_001406875.1 Solanum pennellii
CTTCGGAAATTCAGGGTGAGCTAACGCGTCTAGCTTGGACTGGGTCTTCTTCTTCAAGTCTTGATGCCTTGAACTTCCGGCATGGACTAGCTTTTTAGTTATTTTTGTTCTTAGACATTCTTAGTTTAGTAATTTGAGATAGATGTTCTTGTGATGATGACTTCCAGATTTTGGGAAATTAATAGATGTTGATTTGTTTTATTTAATGAGTTTAAGTCTTCCGCATTATTTTCCGTTGATATATGTTAAAAGGATAAGGGTTAGATTGGTTGGTTCGCTCACATAGGAGGGAAATTGTGGGTGCCAGTCGCGTCCCCGATTTGGGTCGTGACATTAGCATTCCGGAACATGGCAATTTGATTCAACTGTTAGAATGCTGGAACGTGGCAATCCGATCCAAACTGTTATCATGTCGGAACGTGGCAATCCGATCCCAATTACACATCAAGATCACACATTTAAGCCATGATTTCACTTTCAACATTTATGATCAATATTGCAACATGCATATATACACATGTATCACAATGAAGAGAGAACAAGTATATATCACATAATCATAAAATCATGACCATCACCTACCATAAGAAACTTGATCCTTCCCTTTCTGGATTAATTGTGCTTGTTCATGATCTACGAACAATAAAAAATATACAGAAATTAATAATTAATCATTAGTTTCCTAAAATTCTAATCATTTCATGACCTTAGGCCAAATCCATGACCCCAACCAGTCAATTTAGGGTTAATTATACCATATAATCCATCAAGATACCCTTGTCCATCAACATGAACCCAATCTAATACGTTCTACGGATCAAAAAGTGAATTTGGGGAGTAAAAAACTTACATTTAGCATTCATAATGGTAAGAAAAAATTTAAAGTCTCCCAAGGGTTGTCCTCTAGCTCTAATAGTCAAAAGATGCCAAATAAGGTCGTTTAGGGGTTTTATTTAAGACTTAATTTGTTGTCGTCCCGCTATAGAGGCACCCATTCCGCTATAGCAGCATCGCTGCAGTGGCACAAAGTGGACCAGTAAGCTTCCCGACCAAAATTAAGATTTTACGACTTTAGCACATGTCTCTTCCGCTACAACGACATGCATCCTTCTGCAGCGGTATTATGCCGCTTCAGCGGCCATTTTCGGGACAAAAAGATTCCTAGGGGAATTCAATTTCCATATTTTACAACATACCCTCAACCCAATACACTCATTAAATACCCTTAATGCTAGGATCGACTTGCGGAGGTCTATTTATCAAAATTCAATTCCATAAAGTTGTACAGATTTCTTAACGAGTTATCTACCCGATTATGTAATCAAAATTGTGTTTACTCCACCGGATTGCTACAAGATTTCCCTACACCTTGATGACTCTAATTTCCTCCAAATCTGGACAAGATCGGGAAAATCCTAATATTACGAAAAAGTTTTTTTGATCCTGATTTTTTCTCGCTGACAATTCTATAATGACGGAACATGATCGTTACATCAAGTTAGGAAAGGTAGTATAAATAGATAGATATAGACATATGGATGGCTGTATTGATGTAGAGAGATAAAAATAAAAGTTTATAGATAGATAAATAAATAGGTAGATAGATAAACATATAGAAAGATAAACAGATAGACAAATAGACAGAGAGATTGACAAACATATTAACGACAGGCAAAAAGCCAGATCAACAGATAAACAAATAGATAGATTGATAAACAGATAGACAGATTGACAGACAGACAAATAAACAAAAAGATAGCCCAAATAGATACATAGACAAACAGACAAACATAGACAATGAGATAGACAAACAAATAGACAGATGCACAAATATAGTGATAGTTAAACAAACAGATAGATAGACATATAGACAAATAGAAATATAGACAAACATAGATAGACAAGCAGATAGATAATCGGACAAATCCACAGACACATAAACATAGAGAAAAACAAAGAGAAAGAAAGATAGACTGATATATAGACGTACAGATAGACAGAAAGATAAACATATATTTAGACAGATAGATAGATAGTTAGTTAGAAAACAGACATACATATAGATAGATAGATAGATAGATATGCGTTTATATGCACACAGTTAGTGATCATAAGAAAGTTTCCACTTCCATTATTCATAAGAACTTATACTTTATTATTCCGTTTAAACCCTTTACTAAAATTTTTGGTTTAATTTTATAGACATTATCTATAAGAGAAAAATAACATACTTTATGATTTGGTATTCACGTTCGATGCACGTGCATCACTACTAGTATCAAGACAGGTGTATCTCATAAAAATAGTACAAACAATATGAATCATATTAAATTGTAATGCACTGAGAAATTAAACAAAAAAATGTACATGCTAAAAATACCTTAAATAAGATGTTGCTTGAGTACCTCTGGGCAACGTGAAACAATTTCTGATTAATTTTGCAAAAAACTATTGCAATTATATGAACTTACGCAGTAATTCTTGGTTTAATTAACATGAGAAACTACACTATAAATCTCAATTGTAGATCTTAATAAGTCACATGAAAGTGGACATTTTAACCTATCTTATTTTTCTAGAATGAGAAGATAAAACTGAATTGTTCTTCTGAATTATACACACTATATAATAAATTTATAGGCCGGAGGCTCACCTTTAGACTTGTAGATTTCACATCTCTTATATGATGAGTTTGTTAAAGTAACATCTTGACAATCAAAACTTGAATGTTATTGATGTTTCTTATTACTGATATTTTTGTCCTTTTGTTATTAAATATACATTTCTCAAATTTATATATATCAGTTAATTTTTTTTTAAAAAAAATCTAAACATTGTTATAAGAAAAACACTAGTATGTAGATACATGTATTGCACATATATCTCATAAAAGTAATACATGCGATACGAATCATATTAAAGGATAGTATATATATATATATATATATATATATAAAGAACCCTAGGCCCGCCTACATAGAGCCACCACAAGCAATATTTTCCTTTTAAATTTATTTATTTCCAAAACTAGCCTTCCTCTTTCATGAAAAATGTGACTTCTATGAAAAGTTGGGACTTATCGCGACTTTTTTCAAAAGTTGTTACTTTTATGAAAAGCTGTGATTTTAATGAAGAGTTGCAACTTTATGAAAAGCTGTGACTTTATTGGAAGAGTTGTAACTTTGTGAAAAGTTGGAACTTTTATGAAAGGTTGTGAACTTTCCAAACAGTTGCAACTTTATCAAATAGTTGTAACCTTGCTGATAAGACACAATAAGCAGTTGTTGACACCATCCTTTGTTGTCTATAAATAGAGGGATTTCCTCTCATTTTAAAACAACAACAATTTTGATCTTCTTCTTTTACTTCCGCAAAATTAAATATTCGTGTACTTTACTCATGTTGAATGACTTACTGACACCATTATTTTTATATCAATAAGTTAGTGAATAAAATCGTTCCATCCTAAGAGGATATAATTCTTTAAACCTTTGGTATTGGAGGAGAATGATTTTCTTAAGGGGACATTGTGTATTCAGTGAACCCAATTTTTTTCTTTTATTTTATTCTATTTTTACATATCCTGGTATATATATTTTACATTCATTAATTTATGGTTATGATATTAATTTTGTTTTTGAGTAAATGTTTTAAACTTTTTTTTAATGTTCATGCAAAGTTATTGTCTCTTATTATATTGAATATATACAAATATAGTAAGTATATTAATTGTGCAGAAAATAATTATTATACTCAGTTTTGAGAATTTATGTTTTGAAAAATAATATTAAATTTTATAACTTAAAACTACTATATAAAAGTTAACATATTGTCTATTTTACATATATATGAAATTTCTCACTTATAATCTATGCAACTTAAGTGTTTCTTTATATTACGAAATGCCTTTGTATATATATTCTTATTTTTTCTTTGTTTTCTTTTAATGTTGATTAAAGAACAAATTATTTATTATTTTGTGAATAATTTATTCATTAGTGGTTCTTGAGTTATGTGATAATGGCAAATAATCAAATTCATGTTGGAATATTGCTAATATTTTCAGAATCCATTTTTTCATCATTTTTAATATATGGATATTAGTAAAAAATTAATTGCATATTCAATTGAATTATCAATTATAACCGCGTGAAGCTCAGGAAAATTACCTAGTTAAATAAAAACGTACAAGCTGAAAATACCTTCAATAAGTTGTTGCTTGAGTACCTTTGGACAACGTGAAACAGTTTCCAATTGATATTGCAGAAAACTATTGCAATTGAATGAACTAACGTAGTAATGCTTAGTTGAGTTAACATGAGAAACTACACTATGAATCTCAATTGTAGATCTTAATAAGTCACATGAAAGTGAACAACTTCATCTATCTTATTTTTCTAGAATGAGAAGATAAGACTGAAATGTTCATATGAATTATAGAAACTATGTGAAAAATTTATAGGATGGAGGCTCACCTTCAGACTTGTAGATTTCACATCTCTTGTAGATTTCACATCTCTTGTATGATAAGTTTGTTAAAGTAATATCTTGACAACCAAACCTTGAAAGTTATTAATGTTGTTTTCTTATTAATGATATTATATTAGTTAATTTTTTTATCAAAAAATATGTAAACATCGTGAGAAAAATATTTTTCCTCTTTTGAATTTTCCTTTTCAAAAGAAAATTAGTACTAACAGACTAATATATAAGTGGATGTGGATGTCTTATGACCCATATGTACTGTAGCATGCGTAGTTTTTGAAATTATTTTAGGCTTATAAAAGGTTTACATTGTATGAAATAATATATCAAATATTGACTGAAAATTACTGCTACTTTCAATCATCCTCTTTCTTGTTTGTTTGTTTTTTCCATTTGATTTTAGTGTTGTGTCTTTATTTTATAACACGTTATCAGCACCAATCTCTCTAATATTTTTTGAGGGATTGTCTCAACTTCATCTGACATTGGTCATGATGGACTTATGGGTAATTTGTTGGATCATTCACAGAAGTAAAATTGGGTAACTTATTTCAATTCTATTTTACAATAACTTTTGGTGGTTTGAAACTCTGATTAATCTCTTTTACATTTTTATTTTTTTTCTTGGAGTATTACCACTTTTTTCATGGCAGGTAAAAGATATAAATATGCATTACTATGAGTTATGTTCTTGATCAAGTTATTTTTCTATGAAAAATCTTAAAATCGCAAGAGCTATTATTTGTGAAATTATTTTTTATTGTTTCAGGAGATTAAAAGACAGAAATAAATATTTTCTTAACAGTTTAGATTATCTACCTATTTAGTATTACAAAGGAGTGTTATGCATTTCGTTATACATTTATAAATAAGTAAGTGACCTTAAGGTTTGTTCTTTCGGGAGAAGAGGGGACCAAAAAAGAGGGGAGCATGGAACTATTTGCTTTTAGAGTGCGAAGTTAAGCCTTTTTACGTTGGTTATTAAAGTTTTGTTATATCATGTCTTTTATTTATGAACTACAATTAAAATCAAGAACATTGAGTTTACAAGCCAAGAAATATTTTTGAATCTGTATTCTTGAGGATAAATTATTATTATTATTATTATTATTATTATTATTATTACTATTATTAATTGTATTATCGAACATATACCACAAAAGTGAAATTATTAATATTTAGTTGACAATTATGTTACCTTCCAATTGCATGTGAAATGTACATGATCACACAAGTAATATAACGGCCCTAAAAGAGCCATAACAAATTGGAAATTTTAAACAAAACGAAATCGAATTCTGTTTGAAACACTGTTTCGTCCGCCGCCTTCAATGTTGCTTGATGCGTTCCCGTTGTGACACGTGGAAAATTTAATCCATTAAATTATCCGATTGATTTTTTCTTCAACCTTCCGTCTTTAATTTGTTTTAGCTTCAAATTTCTTCCTCTTCACACATATTTAATCCTACAAATGAAATATACTATTAAGCACAATTCATAATATCCATGCTCAAAAAGGATAAATATAAATATAAATGTGAGGTAGATAATGAATAAGAATATGTATTTTGTGTTAGTTTTATGGTCCACGTTGTTAGTTTTATGGCTCACGTCAATATTATTTTGGCTTAATATTTAATTACTAACTAAATTCTAATTCTAATTGGATAAGTGGAGAAATTGTTTACGTGTGTGGAGAAGTGGGGAAGTTACTAAGTAACTTCCAACTACCCATTAAGTCTTTCACTTTACCCATTACCTCTTCCAACTATCTATTAAGTGTGGAGTTACTTAGTAGTTTTAAAACTACCCATTATCTTCACTACTCACCATGATGGAAATGTGGGAATGATGTTAATAACATTCTATTTAAAGGGTCCTCGCTCTGCCATAAAGATATAGTCTTATTCATCAAAGCTATTTATAAAGTATAAGGCAAGAGAGAGAAACAACTTCTGAAGAATGAAAAGAAAAAGACTTCCGCTCAATTCAAGTCAAGATTCTGAAAATCGCTATGGCTATTTAGGTATGTATTCTTGACTGAGTCGCCATAGTAATATATTTATGTGAAAATCGTATAGTTCTACGATCATGAATAATTGATAGGATTTATGAATGCATAGATTTTTTATGTTTTCACAATCATTAAACATAATTCAATATGTAACACTAATATATAGTCTTACAACATGCCTAAGTATAAAATTAAGATCTAATGCAACAATTTTTATCAATTCTAGAAATTTGTTTACAAAGACTAGCATAACACTAGTTCATCATACAATGATCAAGTAACTCCTTATGATAGTTATATAACACTCTTGTGAATCGTTGTTCCAAGTGTTATAGCATATTTTTATTGCTTAATTATGGTCCAAAACACTAAAATTTGGTCAAATTTGATTTTTCAATTTCTAAATCGTTCAATTTATCGATTAACTCATTCTTGAAGTGACATATGCTGCAACATATGCATGTTCTATTGGAAAAATTGCAACAGACATGCCATATGTGGCAAAATATGTATATCCTAAAATGATTTTTTGGGGGTTAGTTCAATTAAATTATCACCAAATTCAACATGTAACACTAATATATAGTCCTACAACATGTCAAAGTACAAAATTATGATCTAATACAACAACCTTCATCAATTCTATCAATTATTTTTACAAAGACTATCATACCACTAGTTCATCATACAATGTCCAAGTAATTCCATATGATAGTTATAAAACACCCTTGTAAATCGCTATTCCAAGTATTTTTATCATATTTTTAATACTTATTACCGTCCAAAGTACTAAAATTTGAATCAATTTGACATTTTTTCATTCCTAAATCACTTAATTTATGGATTAAGCCATCCTTGAAGTGACATATGTGGCAACATATGCACGTTTTGTTGAAAAAATTACAACAGACATGTCATATGTGTCAAAATATTTATATCCCAAAATGTGCTTTTTGGGTTTAATTTCAATTAAATTGTCACCTAATTCAACACGTAACACTAATATATAGTCCTATAATATGTCTAAGTACAAAATTGTGGTCTAATACAATAACATTTATCAATTCTATCAATTATTTTACAAAGACTATCATACCATGAGTTCATCATATAATGACCAAGTAATTCCATATGATAGTTATATAACACCATTGTACATCGTTGTTTCAAACGTAATAACATATTTTTATTGCTTAATTATGGTTCAATGTACTAAAATGTGGTCCATTTGACATTTTTCCATTCCTAAGTCGCTCAATTTATCGATTAATCCATCCTTGAAGTGTCATCTATGACAACATGTGCACGTTTTGTTGGAAAAATTGCAACAAATATGTCATACGTTGCAACATATGTATATTGTAAAATGTTTTTTTTTGTGATTAAACTTTTTGAAATTATATAATATTTCAAAAGGAATAATAACTCTAACAAATAAGTGATAAAATCACTAGAAGTCCTTATTTAATACGACTAAGTATTTTAAAACTCTAATTAAATTTTACATGAGAAGATACCAACGATAAACTACAAATGATGAGGACAACGACGCCTTATTGTAGAATTACCATAGATATTGTAGAAAATATCACAACAATTTGATCTGTGAAGGAATAATAAAACGAGAGAAAAGAAAATGGAAATTAGTAAAAATAAATTAAATTTGGAATATGAAACAAAATGATCTTTTATGGAGGAGAGGAGAGTGAGGAGAGTGAGGAGAGACAGAAAAATGAAGGACGATTGTTTTAAATCTTTATACATTCTTTTTGAATTTTGACAATTCAAAGTATGACATATGTTGCCACATATATCCTTTATGTTGGGGCACATGCAAATAATTCGGTGGTATTTTTTTATAACAAAGGTTATATGTTACCGCAGACACCATATTTAATCCTTTTACATCATAATTGATATTTGTTCCAATAAAATAATAGTAATAATAATAATCATTAATATTAATATTATCAGCAAAAATGAACAATTGGTGACAATCTAATGTTGCCACATATCTCTTTTCTGTGACATATGTTACCACATATCTTCTTTTTGTGACATATGTTGCCACGTGTATCCTTTCTGTTTGGGCACAAGCAGATAATTCTGTGGTCTTTTTTATAATAGAGGTTATATATGTTGTCATATACACCACATTTCTTTCTTTCCATCATAATTGACATTTGTTCCATCAAAATAAAAATAATAAAAATAATCATTAATATTAATATTATCAGCAAAAATGAACAATTGGTGACAATATAATGTTGTCACATATTTCCTTTCTGTGACATGTTACCATTTATTTCTGTAACATATATTGCGACATATACCCTTTCTGTTAGGGTACATGCAGATAATTATGTGGTGTTTGTTACAATAGAGGTTATATATGTTGCCACAGATATCATATTTCTTCTTTGCATCATAATTGAAATTTGTTCCAACAAAATAAAACTAAGAATAATAATAATTAAAATTAATATTAATATTATCAACAAAAATGAACACTTCACCAATTGTTTTATACAACTTATCAACAGAAAGGTAATTCACAATGGTATACATAACCATTAACATATTCATAGAACTTTATTTTTTTTAGGTACATTTGTGGGTCTACATTGTTATTAACATAGTCACTCTGAGCCTTTAAAATCCCATAATTTCATAGGAGTGAAAATATCTCATGTGAAGGGTTTCAGAACTAATTCCATAAGATGGTACTTGTAGTCTATCACTCAAAAACTCAGCGTATGCAGCAACAAAAAGTTCACAATCTCTTCATGGTATATCATATAACATCACATTTCAATAGTGGTAAGACAAAAAAAATAAGTAATATTTACATACTATGGCTTGTTTGTTGGGCAATACTAGTAACATCTCTGACTTTGCATGAGTGATATTTGTTCTTTCCCTGGTAAGATTTAAGAACTGACTGGTTGGTACAGTCTTTTGATTAAAAAAAGTTCAAGGTACCTTGGCAACAATGTATTTTGAATCTCGAAGCACAATTTTCCTATAGTCCTTGATAAGGTGCTAAGGCAGTCCACCAGGTATACTAAACCCTTTGATAGTTCTAACAATTTTATTCTCTTTCTCTTTTGCTTTATTTTTCACTCTCTCCTTCTACTTCTTCTTTTTCTTCTCCTTCTCTTGCTCCTTCTCCTTCTCCTGCTCCTGCTCATTCTCGTTCTCCTTGCCTTTTTGTGTTTGAGTGTGTTACTGAAGCAGTAGTCATTGACTTTTTTTTCTTTCATTAATTATAGATAGTAATTAGGAAATAGATTTTTCAGCCTCCTACACTACAAAGGTTGTGAAATCTTCTTGGATGTACAAACATCAATATTATAAGACAAGTCCCTAAATATATCAGTGAGTTCTTTAACACGACTAATAGAATAATCATGTTGCTGCTCACATTCTTCGCATTGACAAAAAAACATTTGATGTTCGAAGAGGATGCAACACCAATAAAAGATTGAGTTGTTGTCATGGATAAAGTTTCTTGTATCATTTTGATCTACAGGGTAAATAAAAAAAGGCTCAGAGTTGACAATTGATTATAAAATAATAATAATGGGTAGCAGCAATTCATGCTTATATTGACACAGATGGATATTTGTAACATTTGGTAACTTGAAATAACTAATAATAAGCTAAGAAACAAAGAATAATCATTTTTGGAAATAAATAGAGAAATCTAGAAAATTATTTAAGTGTAAAAGTGATGTTTTTGGTCATTTTCAAACGACCATAAATCCCAGCTCAGGAAGAATTAGAGTGAACTCTTTATATGGTTAGAAATCCGTTGAATAGATCTTTCCAACTCCGCCGAGTTTGTGAAATTTTGATATTGTATGAGTGAGATATACCTTTCGGAAGTTGGACTATTGGATTGATGAGAATCCAATACGGATTTTAGTAAGGGTAAAGTAGTCTTTTCACCATACTATTTCCTAATCTGTTTTAAGAGTTTATTAAGGGGAAATTTAAGCCTTAAATCAGTTTTTAGAATATTGAATACACTTAGGGCTTGGGATAAAAGAGAAGAGAAGAAGGAGATAGAAGAAAAGACCAAGATTTCGCCAAGATCGTTAAGAGAGTTTTGTCAGGGGTGATCCCTTTCAGGTATGTGAGATCTTTTGGTGTTGGGTTCTTCCACATACACTCAATTTGATTCAATTCAGAAAGCTAAGTGTAGATTGATTTTTGAACATAGAAGTTCTTGATGAACATTGGGTGAATCTTTGTTGGTTGAATTGTAGCATACCTTTAGTTGTTTGATTCGTACTTCCGGGGTGTTTCACGAGTATAATCTATTAGGTATTGAGTATATTAATGTTTCTAAGTGTTTGGGAGAAGATCCATGTAAGTTTGGAGGTTTAGATTTGAAAATCAGAGAAAAAACGTCGGAAAACCCGTATGACAGGCCCTGGGGCGTCGTGCCTAAAAGAGCCCCTCTAAACAGATTCTATCCATCAGACTGTGGCATGCCGCGCCTCTTAGAGCGCCAGGGTCATCTGGAGATCCCATTTCTTGCCCATCTTTTTGTACTAGTTCCTAAGTGATGTACCTATTATTCTAAGATGATTCCAACACTCTAAAGTACATCTAAACATAATGAAATCATCCATAAACATGAAATCATGATCATTGAATCCATAATCCAATTCAAGGGAAGTTAAGATCAAAGTCAAAGAAGTTAAGAGTCAAGTCTAAAAGTTAAGAAGCAAATCAAAGTAAGTCTCTAAAGCATTCAAGAGTCTTAACAAACATTTTGTTTTAAAGCTCAAGAAATGAGTTGAGCAAGGAGTAAAGAGTTGAGTTAAATTCTCAAAAGCTATAAGGGAACTAAGTATTCCTTAAGAGTTAAGTTTCAAGTTAAGGAAAGAGTAACAAGTTGAGTTCACTTCTCAAAAGTTATGAGTAGTCCCTAAGAGTTTAAACAAAATGTTTTCAAACTTTTGAGAAAGAGAGGAAGCTAGACTTCTATAGAGCCTATGTCTAGTTTTAGTAAAAGAAAAAGGAACTATGATTTTCAAAAAAGCTTTTGAAGCTAAGTTTGAGCAATTATCTCAAACCAAAGAAGAAGTCGTTTTAAAAATATATGAGATATGTATTTTGGGAGTAGTATTGAGCACCGATATGGTGACGCAAGTTCAGTTTAACTCAAGTCTCTATAAACCATGTGGCCAACATGGAGAGATAAAGGATCATACTTTTTAGATGATTTATTAGTTCTTTTAGCATAGACTAGTGGATCCACTTAGTAGTTCAGGTTCTATACTGACGGCAAGATATAGAGCGGTCCTCTTGCAATGTGAGGTAATACGTTGTAACATCACTTAGGCTCATAGTGATGGTTGTCGGTTAGAGAATCTCCCACAGAAATTATATTACTTTCTTATATAAGTAAAGTTGAGTTTCTTATTATTTATCTTTATTGAACTAACTGTTTACTCTATTTTATAAGTTTTCCTTATATTTCATACTTCTTTACTGCTTTATATTGAGTTATGACTTCTTGAGTTGAGTAGAGTCAAGGTAAGTTCATTCTTACTGTTTTCAAGACTTATAGTTGTATTTAGAATTCCAACTCGCATAATCGTACATTCAGTATACTGATGTCAGTTGGCCTGCATCATTTTATGATGCAGACGCAGGTAACCAAGATCAGCATGCAGCGCTTCGTTGATCCAATTTGAACTCCAAGAGTTAGTGGTGAGCCACCCTACATTCCCGAGATCTTTTTATTTCTTTCTAGTTAGTTCAATATGTTGTGGGATTTGTCCCAACATTTATCTCAGTTTAGAGGCTTAATAGATATATAGTTAATTAGATTGTTCAGTTTGATGTCTCTTTTATCTTACATTTTAGATGCTTTAACGTTGAGACTCATGTGACATTATGGATAGATTATTACATTTGGAGTATTTTTCCTTGAAAATGTTGTTTACTTCATATTAAGTTAAGTTAAGTCTTCCGCTGATTTAAGTAAGTCAGGCCAAGGGTTCGCTCAAGGCCAGCGATTGTCACCGAGTGTCAGTCCCGCCCAGGGTGTATGCTCGGGGCGTGACAAACTTGGTATCAGAGCATAGAGTTCAAGAGTCCTAGTGAGTATATGAAGCTGCGTTTGTAGAGTCTTAGTCATCGGTGTGAAGCACGCCACATTTATGATTAGGAGGCTACAACATTTAGGAATTTCTCCCTTCTTTCATATTCCTTTTCGTACATTAGATTTTATCTCTAAAAGTCTCTCCCTAATTCATGCTTGCATGTGTTTCGGATAACAATGCCTCCATGAAGAGTAGTAAAAGGCCATCCAACTAAGAGAAATGTAGAAGCTCAGGAAAGGAGATACCCAATGCTCCTGAAGTGCAACCTCAAGCGGAGGTTACTAATGTTGAGTTCTGTGAGGCTATACGAATGTCGATTAAAGTTTTGACCAACCAAGTCGGGCAACAAAGAGAAGCTCGACAAGAAGGGGCTGACACTTCGAGGATTCGGGAACTCTTGAGGTTGAATCCCCCAAGCTTCACTGGTTCAAGCACTACTGAGGATCCGGAAAATTTTGTGCAAGAGTTGAAAAAGGTGTTTGATGTGATTCATATGGTTGGCGCAGAGAGTGGAGTTTTAGCTGCATATTAACTGAAAAGTGTGGCTAGAACTTGGTTTGGCCAATGGAAGGATGGTAGAGTTGAAGATGCACCACATCCAAGTTGGGCTTGCTTTGAAGAAGCCTTCTTGGGGAGGTTCTTTCCCCGAGAACTGAAGGAAGCAAAGGAACGGGAGTTCTTCACTTTGAAACAGGACTCCCTGAGTGTAAATGAGTATGGGTTGAAGTTCACCCAGCTGTCTGGCTATGCTCTGGATATGGTTAAGGATATGAGGAGAAAAATGAGTTTGTTTGTCGCTGGTTTGGCTCGTGCTTCAAGCAAAGAATGTAGGGTTGCAATGTTGATTGGCTACATAGACATATCTAAGCTAATGGTATATGTGCAGCAGGGTTGAAGAGGAAAAGCTAAGGTATAGAAAAGAGTTTCAGAAACAAGAAGGCCAAGACCGAAAATGAGTCTAGGCAATAGAAAAGTGGTTTGAGTCGACCATAATTTCAAAAACAAAAAGGTCATGCACCATCATCTGCTAGTGCACCTGTGTCAAGAAACAGAGCTGAGTATAAGGGTCAGAATTCGCAAAACTACAAGGATAGACCAGCCTAATCCCAAGGTAGTGTGGCACTACGTGGTAGTTGGGCTCCTACTTGTGGTAGGTGTGGTAGAAACCATGCCGGTATGTGTCGTGCTGTCCAGTCGAGTTGCTTCAAGTGTGGTCAAGAGGGAAACTACATGTAAGATTGTCCTAAGAGTAAGCAAGAAGGTGGAAATCTGGGCAGTAGAGCCCAATCCTTATCAGTTTCTCCACCAGACAGGGCTGCACCTAGAGGATCCACTTCTGGTATTAGTGGAGGGGCAAATCGTCTTTACGTAATCACTAGCCGCCAAGAGCAAGAAAAATCTCCAGATGTTGTCACGGTATGATCAAAGTCTTTACTTTTTGTGTTTACGTAATCAATAACCTCCAAGAGCAACTTTATATTTTGTAACTCCTTATGTTGAAAAAAAGTTTGAGATTCTTCCTGAAAAACTTTGTGAAACCCTTCTGTATTTCTACACCTGTTGGAGAGTCTATTCTAGCAGAAAGAGTCTATCGTGATAGTCCAATTTCCATCAATCACAAGATCACCATGGCTGATCTAGTAGAATTAGACATGGTAGATTTTGATGTCATTCTTGGTATGGACTGGCTTCATGCCTATTATGCATCAATAAATTGTAGGACTCGAGTTGTCAAGTTCTAGATTCCTAATGAGCCAGTCATAAGGTGGACTAGTAGTTCAGCATTTCCTAAGGGTCGTTTCATTTCATACCTAAAAGCGAGGAAATTAGTCTCAAAGGTTGTTTCTATCACTTAGTCCGAGTTAATAACTCAAGTGTTGAGATACCTTCCCTTCAGTCAGTTCTTATAGTTAGTGAGTTTCTATAAGTCTTTCCTGATGATCTACCTGGAGTCCCTCCCACAAGAGAGATAGATTTCGGCATAGACACCATCTGAGATACTCGTCCTATCTCTATTCCACTATATAGAATGTCACCAGCAGAGTTGAAAGAGCTAAAAGAACAATTGAAGGATTTGTTAGATAAAGGCTTCATCCAGCCAAGTGTCTCACCTTGGGCGCTCCGGACTTGTTTGTAAGGAAGAAGGATGGGTCCCTTAGGATATGTATAGACTAGCGTTAGTTGAATAAGGTAACCATCAAGAATAAATATCCTCTTCGAAGGATAGACAATCTTTTCGATCAATTTCAAGTTGTTTCTTGATTTTCCAAGATTGATCTCAAATTAGGCTATCATCAGTTGAAAGTTAGGGAATGTGATAGTCCAAAGACAACTTTTAGAACAAGATATAGACATTATGAGTTTTTGGTTATGTACTTTGGTTTGACAAATGCACCTAATTCATGGATCTTATGAACAGAGTCTTCAAACCTTATTTAGATCTGTTTGTCATCATCTTCATTGATGGCATACTGGTTTATTCAAGGAATGAAGAAGATCATGCTAGTCACCTCAAGATAATACTCTAGACTTTGAGAGATAAAGAGTTACATGCCAAGTTCTCCAAGTGTGAGTTCTGGCTTAAGTCTGTGGCATTCTTGGGCCACATTATTTTTGGTGAAGGGATTAGAGTTGACACTCAGAAGATAAAAGCAGTTCATAGTTGGGCTAGACCCACATCTTCAACAGATATTAGGAGTTTCTTGGGCTTGGTTGGCTGGTAGGAGATTTTTTGAAGGATTCTCATCTATCTCATCTCCTTTGACCAAGCTAACTCAGAAGGCAGTCAAGTTTCAATGTATGAAACTTGTGATAAAAGCTTTCAGGAGTTGAAAAAGAGGTTGACTACCGCTCCAATTTTGACATTACCAAAGGATACTCAAGGATTTGTGGTGTATTGTGATGCATTAAGAGTTGGATTGGGTTGTGTGTTGATGCAGAATGGCAAGGTTATAGCTTATGACTCCATAAAGTTGAAGGTTAATGATAAGATTATCCAACTCATGACTTGGAATTGGCTGCTGTAGTTTTTTCTTTAAAGATATGACGTCACTACTTATATGGTGTTCATGTGTATATATTCACTGATCACAAGAGCCTCCAATATGTATTCACTTAGAAAGAGTTAGATATCAGATAGATGAGGTGGTTAGAATTACTCAAGGATTATGACATGAGTATTCTTTACCACTCAGGCAAGACTAATGTGGTTGCTGATGCCTTAAGCAGGTTAGCCATGGGGAGTTCTTCCCATATTGAAGAAGAGAAGAGGGAGTTAGCTAAAGATGTGCACAGACTTTCACTTTGGGAGTGAGACTTATGGATTCCACAAAAGGAGGGGTAGTGGTGACTAATGAGGTTGAATCATCACTAGTGTCTGAGGTGAAATAAAAGCAAGACCAAGGCCTCATTTTTCTTGATTTGAATGTCAATGTTCATAAGCAAAGAGTATTGGCTTCTGAACAAGGGGGAGTTGGTATGCTCAAGTACCAAGGTAGATTATGTGTACCTAAGGTGGATGGACTCCAAGAGAGGATCCTGGAGGAGGCTCATAGCTCCAGATATTCCATTCATTCGGGTTCCACCAAGATGTACCGCGACTTGAGAGGTATATTGGTGGGAAGGCATAAAGAAAAATATTGCTAAGTTTGTTGCCAAATGCCCGAATTGCCAACAAGTGAAGGTAGAACACTAAAGGCCTGGGGGTTTGGGTCAGAATATAGAACTTCCATAATGGAAGTGTAAGATGATTAATATGGACTTCATCACAGGCTTGTCAAGATCTCGCATGACTTTATTTGGATGATTGTTGACAGAATGACAAAGTCTACCCATTTCTTGCCGGTAAAAACTACCTATTCGACCGAGGATTATGCTAAGTTGTACCTTCAAGAAGTGGTAAGACTTCATGGAGTTCTGATCTCCATTATTTCAGATAGAGGTGCATAATTTACTGCATAATTTTGGAAATCTTTCTAGAAAAGTAGGTTCAAAGGTGAACTTAAGCACTGTTTTTTCATCCTCAGACAGATGAAAAAACAGAGCGTACTATCCATACCTTAGAAAATATGTTGAGAGTTTGTGTCATCGACTTCAAACGGAGTTGGGATGATCATATAACTCTCATTGAGTTCGCTTGCAACAACAGTTACCATTCGAGCATCCAAATAGCTCTATATGAAGCTCTTTATGGGAGAAGATGCAAATATCCAATTGGATAGTCTGAAGTTGGTGAAACAGGGTTTATAGGACCAGATCTAGTTCACCAAGCTATGGATAAGGTGAAAGTGATTTAAGAGAGACTAAAAATGGCACAGTCTCGAAAAGTCCTATAAATATGTTAGGAGAAGGTCGTTAGAGTTTGAGGTGGATGATTAGATGTATCTGAAAGTTTCACCCATGAATGGTGTTATGTGGTTTAGTAAGAAGGGGAAACTTAGTCTCCGATATATTGGACCTTATAGAATCTCCAAGAGAGTGGGCAATGTGGCTTATGAGTTGGAGTTAAACTAAATGTTAGAAGCGGTTCATCCGGTATTCCATGTGTCTATGTTGAAGAAATGCTTGGGTGATCCTTCATTAATTGTACCAACTGAGAATTTTGGGATCAAGGATAACTTGTCCTATGAGGAGATTCTAGTTCAAATTTTGGATCGTCAAGTTCGTAAGTGTAGAACAAAGGAAGTTGCATCAGTCAAAGTCCTTTGGAGGAATCAGTTTGTTGAAGAAGAAACCTAGGAAACTAAAGAGGATATGAAGTAGAGATATCCACATCTCTTCAAATCCAGAGAGAATGCAGGTCAAGGTACTCAATTCTCTTCTTAGCACTTTATGAGCCTATGTGTAAGCATGTTGTTATTTGCTTTTGTTGTTGAGTGTTACAATGATGTTACCACCCTTAGCTTAGTAAAAGAGTTCTCATTCGAGGACGAATGTTCCCAAAGGGGAGATATTGTAACAACTCGTAACTCGAAATGACTATTAATAAGATGAGAAACCAAGAATAATCATTTTTGGAAATAAATAGAGAAATCTAGAAAATTTCCCAAGTGTAAAAGTGACATTTTTGGTCTTTTTCAAACGGTCATAACTATAGATCAGGAGGAATTAGAGTGAGTTCTTTATATGTTTGGAAAGACCTTGAAGATATCTTTCCAACGCCGCCGAGTTTGCGAAATTTTAATATCGTATAAGTGATATATGTCTTTCGGAAGTTGGGCTGTTGGATTGAGGAGAATTAAATCCAGATTTTAGTAAGGGTAAAATAATCTTTTCACCCTACAATTACCTAATTTGTTTTAAGGGTTTATTAAGGGAAAAGTTAAACCTAAGTCAGTTTTAGAATTTTGAATATGCTCAGGGCTTAGGAGAAAAGAGAAGAGAAGAAGGAGAAAGGAGAAAAGACCAAGATTTCGTCAAGATCGTTGAGCGTTTTATCGGGGGTGATCCATTTTAGGTGTGTCAGATATTTAGGTGTTAGGTTCTTCCACCCACTCACAATTTGATTCAATTCGGAAAGCTTAGTGTAGATTGACTTATGAACATGGAAGTTCTTGATGAACAATGGTTGAATCCTTGTTTGTTGAATTGTAGCATACCTTTAGTTGTTTTATTCGTGTTTCCGGGTTGTTTTACAAGTCTAATCTATTGGGTATTGAGTATATTAATGATTCTTAGTGTTTGGGTGAAGATCCATAGAAGTTTGGGAGGTTGAGAGTTGAAAACCAGAGAAGAAAAGTCGTAAAACCCGTTTGACAGGCCCTGGGGCGCCAAACCTACCAGAGCCCCTCAGGACAGACTCTGTCCGTGAGGCTCTGGCGCGCCGCGCCAGCCAGAGCACCTGAGGACAACCTCTGTCCGTGAGGCTCTGGCGCTAGTGGCGGATCCAGAAATTTCTTAAATGGTGTTCAGAAATAGCAATTTGTTATATTAAGAGTGTCCCAAATAGGTTATTTAATCATTTCATATATCATTTTACTTGTATATATGCTAATTTTTTTCGATGAATGGTGTCCATTGACAGTATGTGGATACACCACTGTCTGGCACTCCACGCCTCTCAGAGTGTCAAGGTCACCTGGAGATCCCATTTCTCCCCCATCTTTTTGTACTAGTTCGTTAGTGATGTACCTATTATTCCTAGTTGATTCCAACACTCTAAAGTACATCTAAACATCGTGAAATCATCCATAAACATGAAATCATGATCATTGAATCCATAATCCAATTCAAGGAAAGTCAAGATCAAAGTCAAAGAAGTTAAGAGTCAAGTCTAAGAGTTAAGAAGCAAGTCAAAGTAAGTCCCTAAAGCATTCAAGAATCTTAACAAACATTTTGTTTTAAAGCTCAAGAAATGAGTTGAGCAAGGAGTAAAGAGTTGAGTTAAATTCTCAAAAGCTATAAGGGAACTAAGTATTCCCTAAGAGTTAAGTTTCAAGTTAAGCAAAGAGTAACAAGTTGAGTTCACTTCTCAAAAGTTATAAGGGAACAAGTAGTCCCTAAGAGTTTAAACAAAATGTTTTCAAACTTTTGAGAAAGAGAGGAAGTTGGACTTCCATAGAGCTTACGACTAGTTTTAGTAAAAGAAAAAGGAAACTGTGATTTTCAAGAGAGCTTTTGAAGCTAAGTTTGAGCAATTATCTCATACTAGAGAAGAAGTTGTTTTAAAAACATATGAGCTATATATTTTGGGAGTAGTATTGAGCACCGATATGGTGACGCGACTAAAGTCTCCATAAACCATGTGGCCGATATGGAGAGATAAAGGATCATGCTTTTTGGATGATTCCTTAGTGCATTTAGCATAGACTAGTGGATCCACTTAGCAGTTCAAGTTCTATACAGATGGCAAGGTATAGAGCGGTCCTCTTGCAATGTGAGGTAATACGTTGTACCATCACTTATGCTCATAATGATGGTTGTCGGTTGGAGAATCTCCCACAAAAATTATATTACTTTCGTATATAGATAAAGTAAAGTTTATTATTGTTTATCTTTATTGAACTAAGTGTTTACACTGTTTTATAAGTTTTCCTTATATTGCATACGTTTTTACTGCTTTATATTGAGTTATGACTTCTTGAGTTGAGCAAAGCTAAGGAAAGTTCATTCTTACTCTTTTCAAGCTTTATAGTTGTGTTTAGCATTTCAACTTGCATACTCGTACATTTAATGTACTGATGCCAGCTGGCCTGCATCATTTTATGATGCAAACGCAGGTAACAAGGATCAGCACGCAACACTTTGTTGATCCAGTTTGAGCTCCATAATCAGTGGTGAGCTCCGTGCATTTCGGAGGATCCTTTTGTTGCTTTCTAGTTAGTTTAATAGAATGTTGTGGGGTTTGTCCCAACATTTATCTCAGTCAGTTTAGAGGCTTCATAGACAGATAGTCAATTAGATTGTTCAGCTTGATGTCTCTTTTATCTTACATTTCAGATGCTTTAGCGTTGAGACTCAAGTGTCATTTTGGCTAGATTATTACATTTGGAGTATTTTCCCTTGAAAATATTCTTTGCTGTTATATTATGTTAAGTATTTCACTGAGTCAAGTAAGTCTGGCCAAGGGTACGCACGAGGCCAGCGATGGTCACCGAGTGTCAGTCCCCGCCAGGGTGTAGGCTCGGGGCGTGACAAATATTATGTTATCACATATGTACCTATTGTTGCCACAAATAAATTTTTTGTTGCCACATATAAATCTTATATTGCCACAGGTAAATCTTATGTTGTCCTAACACATAGGTGAGATGTTAAAACATATGACAACTCTATTGGAATATGCACCAACATATTACTAAAATGTGATAACATACAATCCATCTTTCTACAAATGAAATATATGTAGGACAACTGAACAAGACTATATTTCTAAAATCATATCAACAAAATGTCCACATAAAGAATAACAAAAGCAACAAAAACGACTTTTCACTGAATGTTAACAATACATATAAATTTTCTCAAAATTAAGATTTTTCTTGGGTTCATTGATTTTCTTTCAAAAACAATAAATAATAGGTATCATTACATCATTTATTCAATTTTCAAATCTATAGAACGATTTATTTTTCATTAATCCTAGAAAAAACTTACTATTATTCGAAAATTCTAAAATCTTTCAAAAAAATAACTTACCCATTTTAAGTCGAACACGATTTCAGTTCATAAAGAGGAGAGAGTCACAACCGGAGATGAGGAAGATAACGGAGATAGTCAGAGAGGAAGATAATGGAGATAGCCGAATTTTCGAATTTTTAAGGAAGAAGAAGAACAAAAAAGAGAACGTTGGGAGAAGAGAGAAAAATGAAATAATTTTTTATTTTTTTAAATGGTTTGGATTGAATTGTAAAAGTGTTTTTTTAATGTATTTTATAAAAGATTAGAAAATTTTAAAAATATTAATTTGGTCCCAAATTTACTTACTTGCATTTTAAAGAAAATTTAACATCACCTGGTCAATGATCACAAAAAAAAAATCAAAACAAGACTTAATTGACACTTTTCGTTTAATTCTCTCAAGTTTTGGGGTTTGATTTTGTAGTAGTGTCCATTGATGGAGAACGAATTATAGGTGACAAAAAAGTGTTGAAATCTAAAAAGAGTGACCCTAGTTTTAATTATTAAGTGTAGGTGACAATTTTAAAATTAGTGCTAATGACGCTAATTTTAAAACCATCAAGTTTTATTATTTACATAAAAGCTCTATTCCCCGTCCCACCACCCCATCCCTCCTCTCCACCCTTCTGCCGCTTCCTCCTCTACCACAACCATCAATTCTTCCTCCATTGCCATCACTCTCTTTTTCTTCTCTTCCTCTTTTATCACTATTTTTACCACCTTCTTATTTTTACTTCTGCCTCCACAACAATCATCACCTCAACCTTTACTCTCTACTCCACCACCCTCTCCTTTTATCTCACTTGCTACAATAATTATTATAGTTCGAGCAGTTGATGTACAAACTTGAGCAGTTGCTGAAAAAACTTCAACAATTGCTTTAATAACTTTAACAGTTGTTAGAATAACTTCAATAGTTATTACGACAACTTCAACTAGTGTTTGATTTTCTTAAAGGAAACAATGACTTCAACTTCAAAAAATTTAAACAAATAGGATCAACAAGAGGAAAAAAATAAACGTACTAAAACATAATAAATGATAACAATAACAATAGCAACAACAAAGAAGAAAATGTAAATGGACGAAGAGAAAAACAAATGAAGAAGAAGAAGAAATTGGAAAGAGAAAGAAAGAAGGAAGAAAGGGGAGAAAGAAATTTTGAAATTTAAGAAGAGTTTCAAATATTTTAAAATTAGAAGTGGGGTTTATTTTGAATGTTTTTAAAAGTTTAAATTTTATTTAGATTTTACATTTTAAACCCCAATTATCTTAATCACTAACTAAAACTAATTAAGTTTGACTTGGTCATTTTTTTTCCACCAATTTTAATTTCAAGACTGTTATAAAATAAAGCTCATAAGAATATAATCATAAAGAGAAGTAGATAGAAGAAGAGGAAGTTTCTTCTTATTCAAGTATATGTAAGTCTCATCTGTACATCAAACAATAGTGAATGAACAACCCTATTTATAGAGTGAGAAATCACTCCAAAAGTCACCATATTAAGTATCATAATAAATAGATACATTCTTATCCAAAAAGGTTCATGAAACCTAGTGAATATGGATGGTTGTTCATGTACCAACTTTATGGACTATCCACTCATTCAACGGATTTATAACACTCCCCCTTGGATGTCCATAGACAATGTGCCTCGTTAAAACCTTACTAGGAAAAACCCTGTGGGAAAAAATTCTAGTGAAGGAAAAAGAGTACACATATCTTTTGATACGCACTATTTGTTGCCTCATTAAAAACCTTGCCAGGAAAACCCAGTGGAAAAAAACCTCGATCAAGGGAAAAAGAGTGCAACGCGTATTATACTCCCCCTGATTAAAACATCACTTAATTTCTTGTGATGATGTCTCTAATCTTCGTACATTGTGGTTGGTATATTCTTTTTCAAAGAAAAACCACATATTTCTTGAATATGGTTTGTCATTTATCTCAACTAGACGCACTTTCGACTTGTTTCATGGAGGGCTTTTATTTCTGTGTAGCAATATTTGCTTTATTGATTGCCAGGATATTATTGTGCCTCCACATGAAAATAAATAGTGTGTTTGAGATCGTGCTTTATGCGGATCAGATAAATATTCTGCATCTGCATAAACAATCAATTTTGTCTTGGATTCCTCGGAATAGGATAAACCCATAACTATGGTCCTTCGAGGATATTCAATCATGTGCTCAACACCATTTCAATTTCCTTTTATCGGTGAGAAACTGAATCTTGCTAGTAAATTTACTGCAAAACAAATATCTGGTCAAATATTGTTAGTAAGATGCACTAGTGCCCTGATTGCACCAAGATATAGAGTTTCATCACCAAGAAACTCTTCATCCTTCTTTTGAGATCAAACTGAATCATCATTTATGTCAAGCGATCTCATAATCATTGAGGTACTCAGTGAATGCGATTTATCCTTATAAAATTGCATCAAAACTTTCAGTGTATGTGCACTGTTAGACAAATATTTCATTTGTCAAATTATCAATCTGTAGGTCAAGACAAAATTTTGTCTTGCCAAGACCTTTTCATAAAAATACAAGGACAATTAGGGTCATTCTTTTGTACCATTTTTCTTCCTTGACTATTTCAATCCATATAAAGATTCTTGAAGCTTTATTGAAAAAGTTTCTTTCAAACTCTTATAGCTTCAGACACCTCGATTGTTTCAAGGATTTTCATATAACCTTCATTGTCTAGCTAGACATTACAATTATTCATTACATGCATTCAAGTTTTTCACATGTTGCCAGATCAAAATAAACCTCATTGCATCCACCAAAGGAGAAAACATCTCCAATAATGTCAGGATTTTTGCGATAAACATTCATGCCCCAAGGCACAAATCGTATTTGATATCTTACGGTTATACTATCGCATAATAATTTATATGTACCCCACTGACATTATACCTTGATTTATGGACTACCAGTCCAAAATGTCATTTTTCTAAGTGAAACAAAATATACTTGAATTGTGATTTTACTTGGCCAACCATTTATCTGTCCACACTATATGACAGATTTGAATTCAAGATTCTCGTCACAATTTATATCATTGAGCGTTACCTCATATCAAAGATACCGTCGACGGTTATTTGATATCGATTCCAACAAGACATAACTTATCGAGATCTCTTCATTCTTCTTCATTTTTCAGGTACCTGAACCTTTTCTTAAGGTTTTATGAAGTGTTATGTCAATGTGATCTTTTATAGCACTCGCCTCATTATCATGACCATATTGATCATTTGCTCCTTCCTTATTCAAGGAATTTTATATTGGGAACCGATTGGTCTATTACGCTTCCGACGTATCATAGACTCTGTCCTTCAAGGACTTCACATTGGAGCATTTTCAGCTGCATCATTTCATAGGGTCAGTACATTCATCTGGCAAATGATTTCCAACATTATGCAAATGAATTATCCTTTGAACTTTAAGTTCACATATTTATTTAGCGAGGATCTAGATAATTCATAATTAAACTGACACATAATTTTCAGTTGTCAATCATCTCTCCCCCTAATGTTAGCAAATCTAATATTCATCCCAACCTTATTTGGAAATTCATCTTTGTGCGTGGTGGAGCAATTATCATAACCGCACATTTAACCTTTTAGATGAAAATTATTTGGTTCCTGACCCTAAACCAATTTTATTGGGGAAACCTTGTTGGCTTGATGCATACATGTGTTGATACATGTTACTTATCTCATACCAAATTTCATTTGGGAGTTTTGTTCTCATAACCATGATTTAGCTATAATTGGAGGCATACAATTTCTGCTAAATAAACCAGCATTATCAATATAATTTCATAGTTTGGAATTGTTCTCTTAATTTTAACAATTTAAGCAAACAACCTTACAAAAACCAATTTGTAAGTTGACAACAAAATACATGTGACTATAGCATAGATGCATCGATCATATAGTTGCAAATGATCCATATGACAGGTGAATGGGCTCATATTCACCTTTTTATATGTTCCAAAATTTTAAGGAATTACAATCCCAACCTTAACTGGTACAATGATCATTTTATGAAGAGAACAAGCAACACATGAGAACTCTTGAAGAATCTTTTATTTCTTCATCATGTAATCCACATGAATTCTCAATTACATTTGCATCACATTTAAACCAGAATGGTCAACTGATCATGCCAACTGATCTTTATTTCAGTACACTTATAGTTTACTTTTGCATGTGATTCCATCAGCATGTCCATGTTTGTGTGCAACAAACACGAGGAAAAAATGGGTAATATTTATAACCCTCTTCGGTTGTAGTAATTTAAAGATATTAAATCTCTTCATAATTTATAGTCTCAATATTTCTTTTCAATTCAACTGAAACATAAAAGAATTCTTTTGAGACTTACTACAACCCAATATTATTCCTTTGATAATAACACAACTCGTTAGAACTTGCAATTAATTTTATGTACTATCACATATTCCATGACACCATCCATATGGTGAACATCTCCTCATGGAGAAATTATATCATTATTGTCATGGTTAAATTTATTACGAGCAAGACATGTTTCTTGCTTTTCTTTTGTTGTACTATAGGTACACATCCAATGACAAATTTGTATTGCCACACAATAATGACCACAACTCTTATAGGCAAGAACTATTTCTTTCTTTTTCCCTTTTGGTAGTTCATAATAAACATACCATAGTGACGTATAAACGTACAATACGATTAGCCATTTCTGCCAAATAAAATTTATTTTCTCTCAAACCTCTCGACATATATCATTTTTTCTCAAACCTTCCATAGAGGTGAGTTGTGGCATATATCCAATCCATAACGATTTTATCACATCTAGACCCATTCTCTTATAGAATGATCGAGCATGCACGATACTCATCACAAGTCACATTCTCTTCAAGGAATGGACTAATCATTTATATGTACTTCATAAATTTGCATTATAAGCACATTGTCATGGCTTTAAAATTCATCATATTTCTATGATACACCTCAACATCACTTTGAAGGATCAAGTGTACCATCACTTTATTTCTTGCCTTTTGATGGAGGATTATAAACTTTTCAAATTATTAGGTCGACAACATTCACAAGTATAATGACCTTTCATACCATTTTGATAATAAAAATTGCCTTCACATTTTGAAGGACTATTTGAAGAACTCATAGTGTTCTTCCTTTTACCATTACCACAATGATGACTATTATAATTCCGTCCCTCCACGCCCTTATTCATATCATTAATTATTTGTCATCTTTTAAACTAATCATTCACTGCTACCACATTTATATAATTGAATGGAGCAAGTCAACAGGCGGATTTCAGAGTTATCACATGTTGCTACCACATTCTTTTCAAGGAATGGAGCAAATTCGATATGATGAATTTCAAGACATTTCATCAAAAATATATTATTTTTGTCTTAATCATCATTTTATCACCATTATGGTGCATTGAGACTCAAACTCAATGTCTTATCCATATATTATTATCACGGTGCATCAAAATTGATGTCTTACACTCTTGGTACGATAGAATTTGAATCTATCGTCTTATCCTCAAATAATTTTCATTATGTGCATCTGGACTCAGGGGCGGACCCAGTAAGCCAGACGCGGGTGCTCGAGCACCCATTGATTTCTGAAATTTTTTGTATATATATATATAGAAAATATGATACATATGTTATTATAATTTAAATGAGCACCCATAGAACAAAAGCAGCTGTGGGTGAGCTGGTTTAAACCTCTGCAATAAGAGGCGCGCGAACCCATTGGCAAGGGTTCGAATCCCGCCAGTAGCATTTCTTTTTTTAATTTTTTCCAGCGAATTTTACACCTGGAAGTGAGCACCCATAACCTTTAAATCCTGGATCCGCCACTGTCTGGACTTAACCTGATTTCTTACCCTTTTTGGTGCGATGAGACTTGAACCCATCGTCTTACCCTTAACCAACGATATAATAGACCGAAGTACAACATGACTCACCCTTTGAGTATTTCAAAACAATCAAAATAATATTCGAACTCATGCTATTAAAATTTTATACCTTCATCTATTTAAGAAATTTTGTATAGCCTGTCATATTCAACCAATAGTAGTATTGTAACGACCTGTTTAGTCGTTTTAAGCAGCAGATTTTATTTCTGGAAAAACTGGCTGAGACGACGGAACCCACGACGGACCGTCATGGGCACGACGGACCGTCGAGGGGGTCTCGTTCCAAAATACTTAGAATTCTGAAATTCGGGTACTGAAATCGACTCTCTGAACTTCGTGACGACATGGCAGGACGGACCGTCGTGGG
>NC_028639.1:16954718-16983632 GCF_001406875.1 Solanum pennellii
TTTCTGTTGATATTAAATTGAAATGTTAAGGTTTAGATTGGTTGGTTCGCTCACATAGGAGGGTAAGTGTGGGTGCCAGTCGCGGCTCGGTTTTGGGTCGTGACAAGTATATGTCTTCGGTTCCTGATAATTGTTAGTAACTGAATACTATTTTATTCTAAATCATAAAAATATTTTAGAAATTACATACCTGATTTTATGCAAATAATACCTTGATTCTCATAACGAGATCAACCAAAACATGAGTTAAAGAAAAACAAAAACTCACTCTCAATTGGCTAGAGACTCGTGCTGATAACGTGTTATAAAATCAAGCTCATAAGAATATAATCATAAAGAGAAGAAGACAAAAGAAGTAGATAGAAAAAGAGAAAGTTTCTTCTTATTCAAGTATATGTAAGTCTCATCTGTATATCATACAATAGTGAATGAACAACCCTATTTATACAGTGAGAAATCACTCCAAAAGTCACCATATTAAGTATAATAATAAATAGATATATTCTTATCCAAAAAGGTTCATAAAACCTAATGAATATGGATGATTGTTCATGTACCAATTTTAAGGACTATACACTCATTCAACGAATTTATACTTTTTTTTTTCCAGTTATTCCTCAATTTACTCTAATAACTTTGGGAAGTAACGGAAATGGAAAATATGAGAAAGCAGGTAAACGGAAATGTCATCACTACTCCGTCGGAGAAAAGCTTTACTCTCCATTTACTCTTGGAGTAATGGTTATGCCACCGAGTCAAAACGGAGAGGACTCACATCGGTGCCTCCCATCGAGGTTGGGTTTACAGAGTCAGCCGGTCGAGGTGTGTTTGCCACTCGGAGAATCGGTGCTGGCGAACTCATCCACACTGACAAACCCATCCTCTCTCACCCTTCTCTTTCTTCACTTCATAGCGTCTGTTATTTCTGCCTAAAAAATGTAGCATCAAATCTTCCCTTTTGTAGTGACGAGTGTAGACAACAATCCAAGGTATATGTATGAACCCCTTTTTTATGGTATGTAATTCTGGATATTGGCATAAGAAATAAAGACAAATTATTGTGAATTCTCCGTGATTTTGAACCAATTAAGTGAAATGGCAATAGGGTTCCTTACTGTCCTCAGATAAATTCATAATTTTGGACCTTAAAACAAGCTCGATGTATTCACTTCTAACTCATGTCATCTTACTGTTTTAGATTTTTTACGACACAGAAAAGCAAGCAGATTGGTCACGCTTTCATGAATACTGCCGGTATGAACAGTTCCTACTTTCCCTCTATCTTCCATCAAATATTACTTGTTTGATACAAAGCGTTCTTGCCTATATTGTATATGGTTTTTATTACATGGTTCACTTCGATGCAGACCACCTTTATACATGAGAAATACAGTTTGTATAGGTTAAGAACACTAATTTCAAGTCTGAATAAGATAATAAAGGGCTATATGTGCCAAGAAAGAAAATGCTTGAAGCATTTATACATCAACCCTCAGAAATATTTGATTTCATTAAGTTAAACAAATATATTTTAAAGAATTTGATAAATTTTGTCTGAGTTAAGCTTCAGGGTACTATGGGAATGGTCCCATGTACCATTTGTTAGGGGATAAATGATGTGAGATAACTTACATTTACATTTTTAGAATTGCTAGCTTTTCTGAATACTTGCACTTCGGAATAACTTTAAAACTTAAGAAGAAGGGGTATTTCGTCTATGCTCTAGATGTCGTATGTGCGGTGCACCCAGAGAAAACAATAGCCATCTGTTTCTACACTTCCTATAATGGGACAATTTTGGCAACTTTCTTTGAACATGGTAGGACTAGGATGGTCTATGCCAGCAACAAGTTGTGATTTATTGAATTGCTGGAACTATAATGATGGTGTAGTGAGACAAAAGGAGAGGTGGAAACTTGTCCTAGCTTGTATATGGTGGACAATTTGGAATGAGAGGAGCTACTGAATTTTTGAAGGCAAAAGCAATTCTGTGTAGAAAGTCAAGATGAATTGTATTCTTTTGTTTCATTTTTGGTGTAAAGAAAACTATGTAGAGGAGACTGAATCACTAGTTGATATGATAGATTCCTTGTGAAGCAGTAGTCCTAAGCATGGTTGAGTTTGTAATAGATAGCACTATTATGGTGCATATATATATATATATATATATATATATATATATATATATAAACACGTTACCAGTTTCAGAAAAAAAAAAACTTCAAGAGTAACCTTTTGAGAAAGATATACTTTTTAAGGGCGTTTTTGAGAAAGATATACTTATTGCTTGAATGGATAAACTTCGCCATCCTCTAGCTTATAAGTGGTCCACACATGGAGCATGTTAAGTTCTCAGGTTTCCTATAGGCTATGATGTGAATTTCTTTTGACAGGTCTGATTTGGGTATTCTAATCATTCTGCTTTTCTGACTAGCAGAAAAATTCGAGTATAAAGGTTGTCCGCATAAGTAGATTCTTTATTATGTTTTGTTGTTTAGTTTCTGTTATGAAATAAGCTCGAGCGTAATTTTTGTTGCAAACTAATAAGCAGAAATGTGGAACTTACTTCTATAGTTGGAAGATTGATGATATATTAAAAAATAGAGATAAAGGATCTTAGATGAAAATATGAGGGTGTCACAATTTTATTCTCCTATTTTCCCCATTTGAAGTCATTGCCTGTACTATAAAACCTAAACCAAATTGATGTCTAATACTGAATGTCTAAATCTCAATCTCATGTCTGTGGCAAAATAATAAAGATAATGTACAATTTACTTATTCACCCTTTACAACTTTTGCAGTGTTTAATTGTGCATCCAGAGGGTAGTGGCTGTGGGTTTCCCTTGTCATAAAAAAATCATTTTTAATAGGGTAATGCAACATTATATGTTTTGCAACATGCCTTCGGTACTAGCTTCTCAAACTCAACAGATACTCTTTCCACATGTAATAGGAGGAAATATGAGCATATGATATTTAACTTTCATTCCATCTTATTTGTATGCTGACAAACCATAGATCATGGTTTTGTATATGATGAGGATAGGATATGTGTTGGAGGTCCAGATCGTTTGTGGGAAGGGTACATGGTCACCTTATATAGTCTCAGACAATTCTCCCCTCGTGAGCTAGCTTTTAAGATTGAGTTAGGCCTAAGATCCATTTCTTTACTTGGTACCCGTGCAGAACTCATCCCAATTCTCATTTCTGATGTTGAACCCCCATATTAAATTTCCCACACATCAGATGTCCACCTTGGGCGTTAGGGTGTGTGCGAAGAGTCCTACATCGTCCCCTTAAGAGATGCGTGGTTTCTTTAATATGACTTGGACAACCATCAACTCTTGAGCTAGGCCCAAGATCCATCTTTCACATGGTATCATAGCCAGACGCATCCCATTGTATGTTTTCGATTTTGGGATCCTCCCCGTCTTATATTGTCCATGCTCCTTATGTCCAGTACGGGGCATGCAGGGGTGCGGAGTCTCACATTGGTGGGAAAAAAGTGTACATGATCTCGTTATATGGTTTTGGGCAATCCTCCCCGTGAGCTAGCTTCTGGGTTGAGTTAGGCCCAATACACATTTCTTTACAATATGAGTATAGGGGAAAATCATCCTCTGTTTCATGGTACTATTAGCTATTAAGCTGTGAATAACTATTGGAGTTGCTTTAGAAAATATATATCTGATCCAATGACACATAGATCAAGGAGTATTTATTTCACTTATTTTGTGAGTTACACATTCTCATTTTGCTTGTTCTTGCTCTGAAGAACTCAAGGCCTAAAGTATCCGCTTCTGGTCAAGAGATTGGCTTGCACGATTATATCTGGAGCGGCCACTCCAGAAACTCTGGACATACTTCAGCCAGCAACATTATCTTCCGAAATGATTTTACGGGTGAGTACTTCAGGTTGAACTTTTTTCTTAGCAGTTGGAATTCATGTTAGTAATTTTTTTATTAAAACTTCAAATTGTTAACTTCGTTTGCTAGCTGTTTTGTGATCCTTGAGATTCTGTACTGTATCTCTTTTATGGTAAACCTTGTTCTGAAATCAAATAACAGGCGAGTATCAGCATGTAAACACAGATAAAGTATCTTTGGGTACTAGAGGTGACCATTTCTTTCATATGACTCCATCATCTGATTGTGAAGCATCTTAATTGAAAAAAAAGTTCAAAAAATAACTTCATATTTTACAACTTCTTGAACTTTATTATGTGAAGAAGCCTAGTTTCCAAACCAACTGTGTTTTCAATATCCTATTTTCAATTCCCTTTGATTTGGTTGCTGTAGAAGATAAATATCTCCAAAAGATCAAATTAAATTGTATCAGGTTTTTCTGTTTCTGGTTCAAGCAAATGTATTTAGAGGACACTGAATCCATTATAGATATCCTAGGTTCCTGTTAGGATTCAGATTCAGTTTTCTTACTTTTTGACCAGCTGTAAACATGGTTTAGTGCAACACAAGCACTGGTTTCAATGAATATACACAATGTTACCTTCTCAAAGAAAAAAAAAAGGGAGACAAACAGTGCAGGCAAAAAATACTTCAGAGTACAACTACTTACTTTTTGCTTCCTAGGGTGGGTTAGCTTGCAAATATTCAATAAATTATGATTGGAAAAATATTTGCAAGATTTTCTTTTCTTATTGGTTAAAGAATTTTTTGCAATCACAATTTACTAAATGCTGATGGTGATAAACCTTGGTTAAAACCAGTGTTGTGGAGAGGCATTAGTGCATACTATAGGGTGGCTGAACCAGTCAGGTATTGTTAGGAGAAATTGTCTTCATCAGTGGTACTATTATCATGTTTTAGATGCCCTGTACCTCGGTTGTTATATTCTTTGCCTGCTAAAATTAGGTGCAGCATAAGTTGGGCACTTCACTTCACTAAGAGAACGCTTCAATGCAGGCACTAATGCAGTAGGTGTGCACTTTATCGTACATGAGTTTTATCTTGAATAAAGCGGCTCTAAACAATATTTCTTCCTTCCCATTTTATGTGGAAGTGTTTGACTAGACACAAACTTTAAGAAATTAAAGAAGACTTTCGACGTGAAGCCAAATGTATGCAAAGATCAAAATTATCCTTTTGAAGGAGTGTTGGTGAAAGTTCTGCACATTTTTTCATTTTCTCTCTTCCGACAAAAGATGAAATTTTATATCGAGTGGTTTCCAAATAAGTCGTGTCATGAAGGGTAAAATGAAGATCCTAAGATAAGATGGTTTCAGAAAAGAGAAGGGTATTTCAGCGGAGGCAAAACATAGGTGTTTTCTTCCTATATGTCCAAGTCTTAGTGGACAAAATCATTCGGTACCTGTGCTGATGGGAGATTGTAGGTAACCCCATCGAATTAGTTGAGGTGCGCACAAGATGGCCTGGACACCACAATTATAAAAAGAAAAGAAAGGTGTCATTCTTTTTTGGGGACAAGCTAAAAATGAAAGTATGTCAGGGACGGAGGCAGTAATATTTAACTTTGTAGTTTTTCAATTCCTTTGGCTCAGAGTAGTCCAAAGTAAATTATTACTGGGCACTGGCAAAGAAAAAGCTGTTGGAAAATGCTCCCAGGCACAGTTCCCAAGTTCTTTCTACTACCTCCGTCCCATTTTATGTCACCTTTCGGATTTCATGAGTCAAACAAGTCTATCTTTGACCGTAATTTTTTCATAGATCTTTTAAATATTTTGAATTATCAATTATTGTGACTCATAGTACTTTTCACGTAGTTTACAAATATATAAATTTCATTTCAAAAAAATTGAAGATTTCATGCTCAAATTTCCGGTCAAACTTGAACTTTTTGACTCTCAAAACATAAAAGGTGTCATATATATTGGGGCACAGGGAGTATCTCCTACTTTATAGGTTTGCTGAACTCCTTTCCCGGTGACCCATTTACCAGAATAGGCCACTTCAATCTTGCTTGTACAGATCACGTGAATTCCCTGAAAAAATTACCAGCCTCTGTGCTACAATGACAAAACATGGGGGAATCAGTGCTGTTAGAGGTCTTATGGAGGGTCCTTGGGTTGTTTGTGGAGACTTCAATGTCATTAGTTCTCCACAGAGAAGAGAAGTTTCAAAGTAGATCTAGAGAAATGGTAGAATATTTTGACTTTATTTCAAAAGTAGGGTTTTTAATGCTTTGGGCAGGGGTTAAACATTGTGCTCCAGATAAGGCACCTGGGCCGGATGGATACACTATGTGATTCTTTCATTCTTGTTAGGACGTTGTAAAAGAAGATGTTACGTAAATTTTGAGGAAGTTTCACACAGAAATATTTTGAGAAGAGCTTTAATGCATCATACACAACTATTACACCTTAGAAGACTGGGGACAGAGTTGAGAGATTTTAGACCTATTAGCCTAATTGGATCAGTTTATATTTTTTATCTCGTAAGTGTTGGCTGAGAGATTAGAAACAGTGATCTCCAAGCCAGTTGATATAAATCAGATGACTTTCATAAAGGGGAGGTAAGTAGTGGATCCAACACTGGTGGCCAATGAGTGTGTCGATTCTAGATTAAACATGAAGACACCTGGAATTCTATGCAGACTGTTAGTGTTTGACAGAGGAGAGTAAGAGCTGATTGAAGAAGAATAAGGAAAAGTGAAGTTCATTGATTAATTTGAGACGCAATAAATGCATCGCAGCTTAACTAAGATGATGTAAAGTAATGCTAAAATATCTGCTAAAACTAAGTGACTGCTTGCTGAAATTGAGGAACCAATCCTTAACAGTAGGTAACAAAGTTTTAATCTGACCAGAAAACAGAAAACTAAAAAATAGCAAAATCTCTTTTTATAAAGTGATATAACCACAATATCAAAATCTCTTTTTATAATTAATATAGTGGAGTCGCTTAGGCTTTTCTTAAAACCTAAGCCTTGCAAGTGATCATCAATTTGACTGTACTAAGCCCTTGGAGCTTGTTTTAAATCATAAAGGGCTTTTTTCAACAGATGCACTTTGTCGTCATGTCCCTTTACTGAAACACCTTGAGGTTGCTCCACATAAATTTTAACCTGTAGAAAACCACTCGAAAAAGCCAAATTGACATCTAATTGAAAGATTTTCCAACCTTTTTGAGCAACAATAGCTAGTAACAACCTTATAGTATTGATACGCTCAAATGACACCTCCCTAGAGAAGCATAAGCGATCGTTATCAAGTAAAGAATCCAACTGATAGGTTGGGGTCGATCCCAGGAGGAATATGGTTTAGACTTAACTTTAACCCGCAATTATATTCGTTCAGTCAAGGTATTTCCGAAACAAGTAAGTAAAAGGGGGGGGGGTGTGAAACTAATTTCTAAGATTATGTAATTATCAAGTACGCAAGAGTTTAACTTCGGTTGTTATCAAGATTTGAAAGTAATTAGGGTGTACGTGTTCCCCACAAGCTTGTAACGCGGTAATCGTAGTAATAGCAATCCCTTCCTAGTGTATTACATGCAAAGTGATAAGTTATGTATCTTTAAATCCTTGGTTCAGCATCTATAGAATTTCACCCCGCACCTTGGTCCGGCTACGTGTGTATAATTTACTTACCCTTACCTTTACCTCATATTAGACATCGCATCGATGTATGACTTAGTTTTCACCCTCGCACTAATCGACACTAGACTATTAGATAGTATCACAGTAAATCTATGTTGATAATCCTTTTCTTATTAACTACCTCCTTGGTCCGGCAAGTAGCAACACGACGAGTTTTAACGTTTGCAACCGCTAAAAAGACTTCTACACAAAAGAATTATTAATGCATGCAAAACACTATTCGAAGATTGCTTAATTACTATTATACGTTGTTTATCACTCATGGTTCCCACAACCCTAGTTGTGGAGTTTAGTTACCCATAATCACAAGAACACAATTTATTATTTTAGATGAAAGAATTATGAACTTATGTAATGAGAATAATAAACCCGGAATTTCAACTTGAATATCAACACCAAAATTTTCAAAATCAACTTAAGAAATCAATAGTTGCTTAGGTTCGCAAAATTAATCTCCAAAGTCTCAAACTAGAACAATAATAATAGAAGTCAACCCCAAAAACGAGGTTTTGGTACCATATTTATAGAAAACTAACTCCTAATTCAAAAGGAAACAAAATAAGAAAAGTTTGTTCAGGCACGCGTCTTCAATATACGAGATCGACTTACGGACCGTCAATGGATCTACGGTTCACAAGTCCCTTCCATCAATCAGGACTTAGAAAATATTTCAGCATCCAAAATATACCCTCTCTGAATTAAACGACGGACCACCAGTACGGTCTGTCAATCAATCGACGGTCCGTCAATGCCCCTCCGTGACTCCATACTTGGAATCTTCAGGTATTGAAA
Source organism: Solanum pennellii (assembly GCF_001406875.1). Taxonomy (NCBI): domain Eukaryota; kingdom Viridiplantae; phylum Streptophyta; class Magnoliopsida; order Solanales; family Solanaceae; genus Solanum; species Solanum pennellii. The sequence continues at coordinate 16,963,090 of NC_028639.1, forward strand.
CCCTCGCAGTATCATTCTACGGTTTACCAGTATGGCTCGTCAATGATCGATGGACCGTCAATGCTCGCCGTGGTTCCACACTTGGTTAGATTTCCCTGATTTCATCCATTGCCTGGGCTGCCCATCTACGATACCCGTCTACGGGGCGTCAATGGATCTATGATCCGTCGACTGCCTCCGGGGATGCCCTTTTTTGCTCCTTTTCAGCTATCTCTTTAATTTCGCGCCTAAACATCTTTCCTGTAAAACATGATACAAAATCATCAAAATCAATACAAAAAGGCTCTAGACACACACAACTCTTAAGTGAAATGCATTAGACATACCGTAAACTCTAGGTATATCAATACCCTCAACTTAAATTCATTGTCTGTCCTCAAGCAACACACTACGACTCTGGACGACACTTGTATGGAAGCAGACAATTCAAGCTCAGACAATCACATGACTATCGATCCCGACTCTCCCTTGTTTGAGTGCAAATCTATGTCTCAAACTCGACAAGCTAACTCATGCGGATCATAACATGACACTAATTGACCACTCAACAACCACCTTCACTGTTTTCCTATCACCAAGGTACCAATTCTCCAACAATGTAACTAGTGCCCTCAGTTCAAACGAAATCCTCTGTTTTCACACAATGAGTATCGTTTTAAGTACAAGGATTTATTTCAAACACTCACGCTCAGAAGTAAGTTCAAATACAGTTAGTGCTCAATGTCACAGGCTTGCCCTTAATTTCACTGCTTAGACTCTCCAAAATAGACTTTAGGATCACTATAGGGCTTGCCCTTAATTTCACTGCTTAGACTCTCCAAAATAGACTTTAGGATCACTATAGGACTTTCTTAGCTTGTAACATAGGCTCAGGGCCAGGTGTGGTACATTTGGGTACATTTAGTGACTTCTGTCCTCCTTGACATTACATTAGGCCCTCTACCTCTTTTTGCCCTATCGTCGACATCCTACCTTTCTGTCTTCTTTCCTTTTATTCCTTTCAACCATAGATGCGACTTTCAAGTTTCAACTTTACAACTCTTCTATTTTTTACTTTCTACCTCTTTTTGCCCTATCGTCGACATCCTACCTTTCTGTCTTCTTTCCTTCTATTCCTTTCAACCATAGATGCGACTTTCAAGTTTCAACTTTACAACTCTTTTATTTTTTACTTTCTTGCTTTTTCATGCATTTCATTCTTTTTACTTTCACAAAGTCACATCCTCTTTTTTCATTTTTCTTTTCTTTTCTTTTCAACACCAAACTCTTTTCATACCCATTTTTCTTTAGATTTTCTCTTTCATAGCCACCCTCAACTTATGGTTTTTCCATGAGTCAATGTGCACAATACCCGATGTCTGGTCAAGGCCAAGAACGAGGTCACTTTAGTTTGCATTAGCCACCCTCAACTTAGGCTTTTGGCCTACGTCGAGGTGCACATGTCCAAGGAGGGACTGGGGCCAAAACATTAGATTGAAGGTGAAGTAGGGAGTTAGAAAGAAATGGTTTATTTTAGGCTCAAAGTATTTGGATCAAAGGGAATATTCACTTCATTTGGTCTGACTCTTTTAGGCTAGTTGTGGACCATTCCGAACAAGGGCCTATGATCACTTCCTAGCTTCTAGAGTAGATTATCTTAGCAGGACTAACCGGACAAGTTCTAGTTTGGCACCAATTGTTGAATAATCAATTATTCTCACATTCACTTGGTACATCGTTCCATTATCAGGTTACCATGTTCAAGTATTAGTCTCGGGTCATGCAGTTGGTGCATTATCATGTCCTATTTAGAGCCAACACATTCAACTTACCTTAGCCTACAAATTCAAGCACATATCACAACTTTTGGACGGGTCTCATTTTTCACAAGTTGTCATGCTTCAATCTTTCTTGCTTCTACACATACAATCCCAATGCATGCCGGTTCAATAGAAATTTAAACAATCTCAGGAACAAAGAACACATGCAAGAAAACCCCAAGAGAGGATCGTGAGTTGGGTTTCTCAGACTTCACCATATCACTCACAAGTTAACCTTACCCCAACAAAACAGTGCAATTGTCCCCAATGCACAAAAAACATAAAAAGAGTAATGAATTTGGTGAAGCAAACCTGTGGCGCAAAGCGCCGAAGACCTATCAACAAACGGGTGGGTCCGATTTCCCGGAGACCGCTGGATCAACAATTGGGTCACCCTTAATAGTGCCTGCATCAACAAGGATGACATCAGACCCTGAAGAATGGTCAGACCCAGAGCCTGAAACGTTGGCCGACTCGGAGCCAGATGTGGATTTACCGTTTGAACTAGAAGTAGCCTCAGTTGGTGACCGACGCTCCTCATCAGACTGGGAGGCAGTGACTACGTTGGGGTTCACCTTTCGGGGGGTGCCTCTAGTGACCCGGGTGCAGTGGGTGAGGTCCTTTTGTTAGGAGGAATTTAGCTGGGTCCTTCTCCGCATCTGTGCCTTCGTCGATCAACCAGAGAGTCGGGGTAGCTGACTTGGATTTTCCCTTTTTTGTGTATACCAATTACTTCTTGGGTGCCATAGTACCTGTGGATGGGTTATTACCACAAAAAGCTGCCTACAATTGTTAGGAAGATTGCTTAATGATTGGTTGATTCTGAGGATGATAGAGACATAGAGTTCTACAAGTCATTGGAACTCTTTAGGCCTACAAGAGGGGTCTGATAAATTATGGAGGTTGGGACATAGCAGTGACTCTTTTGAGGTCGATGCATATAGATTAATGAATCAGACCAACCATCAGGTTATGAACTGCCCTTAGAAGCACATCTGGAAGACTGAAATCTCACATAAAGTATCTTGTTTTTTCTGGCCATCTGTGCTTACACAAGAGAATCTGGCAAAAAGAAAGGATCTCTTTATGCTCCAGATGCTATCTTTATGGTTAGAAAGTAGAGACAGATAATCATCTATTTCTACATTGCAAATAACAAAATAACTATGGAGAAAGTTCATTAACCTTAGACGAATATCTTGGATAATGCCCGGAAGGACTATTGAAGTTCTAGATCTGCAGTCAAATGCTCTAACTAGGAAGAAGTTATGAGGCAATAGACATGTATAGATGGAGAACTGTCCCAACAAGCATCTGGTGTCCAATTTGGAAAGAAAGAAACTCCAGATGCTTTGAGGACATGCACAAATTTTTGCAGAAGATCAAGTTGATGTGTATTTTGATTTTTTGTTTTTTTTGATAAAGTAATTAAATGATATTAGAAAGCATTAAGAAGATGCGAAGTTACAAAAGCACCGTGTGCAAGAAAGCTGCTCCAAACAGAAAATATGGAGCTAGCTTGGCAAAAACTTGTGAAACAGTCAATAGGGAACCCTACTACTCTACTGTACTAGAGATAGGGAACTAACAAAATCCGAAAGGTTATCCACACTGTTTACATTGGCAAAAAAGTGCCAGCTAAATAAACTAACCAGACATTGGGCTTTGGAGTGCATAAAGAGGTTGATATTCCATTAAAGCATCTGTTGTTTCTCTCTTTCCATATGCTCCAAAAAATGGCTGCTGGGATCATTCTCCAGATCTTTCTGATGGATTTGTCAACTTTCCACAGTATCCAGCTAGCATAAGCATCCTTCATGTTGTAGGGCATTACCCATTGTAGGCCAAGCATAGAGTAGAAATAATATCATAAGCTAATTGTTGCAGGGCAGTGCAAAAAAAGGAGACTAACACTCTCATTGGTTTGCTTGCACATGACACATCTATTGATGAGGATTACATCTTTTTTCCTGAGGTTGTCTTGTGTTAGACATGCTTCCTTCAAGGCTGTCCAGGTGAAACAAGAAACTCTTGAGGGGTTGCCTAGTTTTCCAGACATGTTTTCAAGGCCAAATTAGTAGAATGCCATTCTGGGAGCTCAAATTTTTGTAACATTCTTTCACAGTGTAGGTCTTCTCCTTAGAATTACCCCAAAGAATCTTGTCTTGATCTTCGACCACCAATGTAGTGTTTTGCAGAGTTTCTAAGAGGGAAAGGAGGTCATTAATCTCCCAATCCTGGAAGTTCCTTCTGAAAATAGGTGTCCAATAGTTGTTGTCTCTGTACTGGGCTATAGTTGCTTCTTTGGTGGAGGCTATCTGGAACAAGGAGGGGAAATAGTCTTTTAGCCTAGAGTTCCCAAGCCATTTGTCTTGCCAAAATCTGATCTTGAGTCCATTACCAGCCTTGAAGGATACTTCCTCGAAGAAATTATCTTGGAAACTGCTTATGTGTTTCCAGACCCCAACGCCATGGGGCATCGGACACCAGCGATCTTGAATGCCATATTTAGCCTTGATGATGTCTCTCCAAAACCCAGCCTCAGTTTGTCCATATCTCCAGAGCCACTTCATGAGTAAGCTCTTGTTGTGAAGTTGGAGATTTCTGATTCTCAAGCCCCCTTGAAACTTAGGTTGAGTTACTGATTTTCATTTAACTAGAGAGTACTTGTGGGTGAGACTATTTCCTTACCATAGAAATCTCCTTCTGAGCCTATCCATTTGTTTCAAAATTGAACCTGGTATTGGAAATAGAGACATGCAGCACGTAGGAATACTATCTAGTACACTGTTGACGAGAGTGAGCCTACCTCCCATGGAGAGGTATTGCATTTTCCATGTACCAAGTCTCTTTTCCATTTTTTCAATAACTCCATTCCAAATTCCAGAAGATTTGAAACTTGCCCCCAGGGGAAGACCTAGATAGGTGGTGGGTAACGACCCTATTTTGCAACCAAGTATGCCAGCAAGTTCCTCTAGATTGTCCACCTGATTAACCGGATATATAGCACTTTTGAGCATGTTAATATAAAGTCCGGAGATAGCTTCAAAACTATAAGGGTGGTGTTTAGATTGGACACTTGTTGCCTGTCAGCTCCACAAAAAATGAGTGTGTCATCCGCATAAAGAAGGTGAGAGACATTGACAGTGGTGGCTGCCTACTTGAAATCCTTGAATCCATTGAAGTTCTTTAGCCCTAGCTAGTAACTGAGGTAGTCCTTCCATAGCCAGAATGAATAAAAGGAGAGAGTGGATCCCCCCCTGCCTCAACCCCTTTTGAGTAGAGAAAAATCCAACTGGACTTCTGTTGATCAAAACTGAGAACTTCACTGTTGAAATGCAGAAGTATATCTATCTTATCCACCCATCACCAAATCCCATTTGTTTCAGTATGTTGACTAGATAGGCCCAGTTAAGTTGGTCAAAGGCTTTCTCTATGTCCAATTTACATAAGATCCCAGACTCACCACTCTTGATTCTTCAGTCTAGCATCTCATTAGCAATCAAGGATGCATCAGTTATTTGCCTATTCTTTAAAAATGCACTCTGCTGCCCCGAGACTAAAGAATTCATCAACTTTTTCATCATTTCTGCTAGGATTTTAGCCAACTACTTATAGACACTACCTATGAGGCTTATAGGCCTATAGTCTTTAAGCTCTACAACACCTTTCTTCTTTGGGATTAGAGCAATAAAAGAAGCATTACAAGACCTCACCATTTGGCAATTCTGGTGAAAGAAATTGAAAGCTGCTAGTATATCCTTTTTAATAAAGCACCATGATTTTTGGAAGAAAGCCATGGTATAACCATCAGGTCCTGGGGCTTTGTCAGGGGCACAAGCCATAAGAGCATTAGAGATCTCCAGTTCAGTGAAAGGAAGTTCAAGTTCCTCCTTTTCTTCTATACTTAGGGTGACATGTTCTCAAAAACAGCTGAGGGTCTCCAGGATTCAGCTTCTTGTATATTTGTTGATAATACTCCAGAATGCCATTTTGTATCCTTCCTTTATCTTCAATCAGTTCATCTCCTATTCTCAGTCTGTCAATGGAGTTACCCCTTCTATATGAATTGGCCATTCTCTGAAAGTACTTTGTGTTCTTGTCCCCCTCTTTAAGCCATAAGCATCTAGATTTTTTCCTCCCTGAGATCTCTTCAGCTGTTGCAATCTGTTGAAGTTGCAGTTTCAGATTCAAGGACTGTGTTTTCTCTTGTGTTGAAAGGGTTCTGAGTTCAGCTAAATGATCCAAGTTCCCTAATTCCAAAGAGCTTTAGTTCTTTGGGTTTCAATGTTTCCATACACCTCCCTGTTCCTCTTAGAAATGTCTTTCTTTAGGTTTCTGAGTTTCTGCAACAGCACAAAGTCTGGGGTTCCCTGAATGCTGTAGGACTGCCACCATCCTTTTATCATATCAATAAAGCCTTCTGCTTGAAGCCACATGTTCTCAAATTTGAAGTAGGAAGGTGATGCCTCCCAATCTCCACTTTCCAGGATGATGGGTTTATGATCTGAAAATACTCTTGGCATTGTGTATTGTTTGATAGCCCTGAACATCTCACTCCATTCTGATGAATAAAGAAACCTGTCAATTCTTGAGGCTTGGAGTGTCTCCTCCCCTCTTGACCTGGTGAACTGTGCTCCTTGGAGAGGAGGATCAATCAATTCAAGATCCAAAATGGTATTGGAGAAACCCTGCATAGCACTGGATCTTCTATTACAGTTTAGCCTTTCACCCTCGAATCTACACACATTGAAGTCTCCTCCCATATATCAGACCACAACCCCCTGATTGATGCTAACTCCAACCAAAGGTCCTCCCTTTCTGGGTGGGTCGGTATGAGGTCCATATACTCCGGTGAAAACCCGTTTGAAGTCTTCAGAGGTGCTCTCAAATCTACATGACAGGGAGAAGGCCTCTGCCTCCAACTCAACACAATTCCAAGCTATTTTGTCCCATAAAATTAACAGTCCACCTTTGGTGCCAATTGCTTTGACTTCTGCCTAGGCGAGCCAGTTATTCCCCCATATTTGTCTGATTAGAGATGGATTCCAAGACTCTATTTTGGTTTCCTGTAAACAAACAATGTCTGCTCCCCGCTTTTGGATAAGAGATTTCAAAGTACTTCTCTTATCTTTATTATTGAGACCCTGTTCATTCCAATTGAGTATTTTAACTCTCATCTGGAATGAGAGTTGTGGTGCCTGCCCCTATCTTTCTTTCCACTTCCATCTTGGAGACCCCAATCCGGTTTTTAAGTTCATTTGTTGCTTTGCTTTTCCCTTTTTTTGCGTCCCCGGACTTCTTCCCTTGTTCAAGAATCTGAGTTGTCCTCTTTTGGTGTAAACTGACTTAGAAGATTCTGTTGATATTATCGATGTTCTGACTTGCATTTAGGATCACATATTAGCTTTGAATACCTGAAGCACATTTGTAAAGATGTTTTTTTTTTCTTTTAATTGGGGGTAGAGGCAGGGAAAATGGGGGGAGGGGATTACAAGGTGGAAATCCAACCCTTACCAATAAGGTGAAAGTTCAGGTAGCCAACCAACTAATTCAGATAGACAGAACCTATTGCTGAAGGCACACACGACCTAGCACCTTGACGCCTACATCAAAAAACCAATTTAGATAGGGGAGACCACATCCTGAACTTCACTGAGTTTCAGCGCGCTTAAGTGAGCCTTTAACAACAATGCTTTGACTATGTATTGTTGTTTGAGCTTAGAGTTAATTTTATTCAAATTTGACTCATTTGCGTCTTTCTCCATTAAAACCAGCTCTATCTTATGCTTTTCACTTAAAACCCGGATTGAACTGTACTTTATTTTAATCTACTTTCTGTTTAATGTACTTTGAGAAGTTATTTTTTCATGAGTAACAACAGCTCATACCAGAATTTGAAAATATTCTGTCAAGAATGTTATATGACTTACAAAATGAAGTCCAAGATGAAAGTTCTCCCTCCACTTGATTCTTTTTCCTCCCTGATGCTGGAAGGTGGAATGGAATAGAACTTCTTTCAAGCTCTGCTAGTTTCTCATCTCCCCACACCCTTATTCTCTTCCTGATTAGTATGTGAATGTGAGATTGTTTCCTGTGTCTTACATCTTCCAAGTGACATCTGTAATGAATGGAGCTATTCTGACCCTTAAATATATCAGATGGAGAAGGCATATCAGCTACTGAGAAGCACATTTGAAGATGCAGGGTTCACAGATGAGCAGATTGCATGTATCCTTATAGTGTCATATCTAGTGTCTCCATAGGATTGAGTTTATTTTAGTTTGTATGAAGAAAGATAGTTAGGGTCTCTCTGGTCGAGCCTAATTATTATTAAGCATAGAGAACTTCGATCGATTACAAAATCCTGGGAGAGAAACGATGCTTTTGTCTCTTTAACTTCTGCTAGTTTTGTCAAAAAAATGGTATATTGATGTATTGGCACGTATCCGTATCAATTCTTTTCGGATTGAATTGGCCTTGGGATCATATGAAGATATCCTTTTATCAGCAGCAGCATCAGTAGAAGCAGAGGCTGCAGTTGGAAATGCTATTTATATGCTAACATCATTTTATAATCATGACTGTGGTAAGAGTTTTCAATCTTCTGATGTTTAGCACTTCCATTATCAATCTGTGTTAGTTGAAGATTAATCACAATGCATTTTTTTAGAGACATACCAAAAGGAAACCTTCCTTTGTCTGCATGCTGTTGATATATTCCTAGGCAACAGACAATAAATTTACATGGTTAATGTTCACACTATGCATATGTTTCTGATATTGTTGTCTATCTCAATGAAGTTTCCAAGATCCATAAACTGATAGCAACAATTATTCGTTTATTGTTGTCATAACTCAATGAAGTTTCCAAGATCCATAAACTAGCAACAATTATTCGTTTATTGTTGTCTAACTCAATTATTCGTTTTCATTGGCTGTGGAATGGGCGAATATGAATTTTATCTAATTCCCTGAAGAGCTTCCAGTAAGAATTGGCCATTGTTGATTCTCATACTCTGGTGCAATTAGGACTAGGATGATATAAAGTATAGACAAACTGTCCCAAAAAGTCAAATATTTTAGTCGTAAAGTGGCTTTGATCATTTTCTTCTGTAACTGGTCTTCTATGGATTGGACCAGTATAAATTCTTGCTATGATCCTCAAAGTTCTGATCTACAACTGTTGTTAGTGGTTTCACATCCATACTTCCTAGAGGTACTGAACCTTAAGCAGACAAAATAACCTAAAAGATGAACAAAGAAAGAACTTAATTTTGATCCAATGCTGAAAATCCATAGATGTGTGTAAATGGGACGCCAGTTAATTAACTTGAATATTTCACCTGCAGATCCCAATGCACACATTCTGTGGATAGAAAGTGTGAACGCAAAATTGAAGGCTCTTCGTGATATTGAAGCAGGTGACTCTCCTTCCATTATTGATCAGTTTGTTTTGCCCTGGTATACACAAGTGTAAGAGAATTTGTTCCATCAGATTTAAGAAAGTTGTATTTACTTGTGTTGTGAAATTATCTTGGCTTTTTTTGTACGGTTCAATTTTTGGATGTTCATTGTCGTTGAATACAGAGATTCCGTGTGATTCTAATATGATTAGCAGCCAATTTGGACCTCAAAACAACACATGCTTAATGACCAAAAGGCTTTGGTAAAGTGTAAGAGTGCAACACGTTAGTGTGCGTTAGGCGCATGTCACGGGTTCCAAATCAGCTGCAGACAGCCTAGTATTTAAATGAAGGGTAGAGGGACAAACCCATTATTCACTAAGATTCGAGCCGTGCCCTATAGGCCTCAGTGATTTATCGATTATAAAAATCAATGCGTGTTTAACATTTTGCATATGCTGTTAGACCTACAACTGTGTTGTGGAGATCATGTAATTTTCTGCTACTATAGGAATGACTAGCTCCTGATGATTTGGTTGGTGTTGCTATATATCAATATCAACAAAAGCTTCAATCCTAAGCTAGTTGGGGTTGACAACATTATTCATTTGCTCCATTTCTTTCCAATATTCTCAATTTGATTGATTTCCTCCTACTGGTAATATAGCCATGAATATAATTTCCAGTTTCTCATGACGATTTTGTTTAAACTCACTCTTTGTTATATCAGGGGAAGAGTTGAGGATATGCTACATTGACGCAAGCATGGATCATGATGCTCGGCGCACTATCCTTTCTGAAGGGTTTGGTTTCGATTGCAGATGTGCTCGATGTATGTCTAATGACTAGACATTAGCAGATCAAGGTTATCTGCATTCTACAGCTTCCGATAGAACAATGTCTAATAACATTGATACATCTAGGACCATGATAAACAAAATAATTATTTTATTTTTGATAAGTGATAAATGGTACAGTTGATAATAAATTACTTTTATATATCCATGCAACATTGTTTAGTGGCAATCTTTCACATACGACCATCAATTACTTTTGAATTTTGAAGTTGGTGACTTGTAACAACGTTGTTATGTAATATCACCTACAAAGTCAAAAAACAATTATTTACTTTTGAATTTCGATTAGTGCACTTTCTATAATTTGTATATTTGAATTTATGTGCGTTAGGGACTACCTAGGTCGGTGAAATGATTTACTCAACAATATATGCTTGCACAAACTATTTGCAAGAGTGAAGAATTTGCGCGAATGAAGAGAAGTAATTATACTTTAAAACTTAGTATTTTGTGTAATTACAATTCGATCTTCCATCTTTTAAGAGAGCTTTTCATGCTCTTAACCCTTGATTTAACAAGGAGGAGAAAATAAAGTCTTACTCATCAACTTCTTAGGCCCCTTCAACAGAATAATAAAGAAAAGAGCAAGTTTCACATGAAACAAATACAAAAATCATATTTATATGTTATAACTATAGTTTGAATAATTACACTCCATAACAAACATTTGTTATGGCTATTTCGTTATACATAAGTACATATGAAGTTGTGCTCTTTCGCTATACATATATACAAAAGAAACAATTGTATAATCTGTTTCAGAATACATATACAAAAGAATCAATTGTATAATCTATGTTTGTATAAAGCGAGAAAGAGAGAAAGACAAAAGAAAAGTGGACAGAAAAAGATCGTATTTGTATAATCATAAGTGTATAGGATGAAAAATATATGCATTTGTATTTGTATATACAATTTTCTCTCGCTTTGTACAAACACAAACGCAATGTATACATTTGTGTTTGCATAAAGTGAGTGGCGAGCGAGATCTAGGAGGGGGAGAGATGGGAACGAAAATATATGTATACATACAATTTTCTCACTTTATACAAACACAAATGCATTTTATACATTTGTGTTTGTATAAAAGAGAGTGAGACTGCCAGCAAGAACAAGAGTGGCAAGCAAGATTCCACCAGGGGAGAGGCGAAATAACAACAGTTTGCTACGGGATACAATTAAATCGAACTATGTTTATAGCATTTAATTTGAATTAATAATTTGCTATTTGCATACAATTTTCCTTAAAGAAAACACACGCGCTAGAATTACTTTACAGAGGAAAAGTATGGAACATAACATCTGATTAATTAGGAGAGTCAATAATTAATTAAGAATATAAATGAAATTCTATTTTACCCCTTCAATGATGGGTCAACTAATCTAAAGCTATCAATCCACAGAAGATGAAAATGTCGATTGTTAAATGTTGGAGAGGTAGTTGAGTTTTAAAAAGAAAAAAATGATTTTTGTCCCTTAGAATAATTGTCACACTCTTTATCCTTGATATGTTTTGTTGAAAGAGAGAGAAAGAGAAAAGTTTGAATAATAGTTATAAAGATTATTAATTACTCCCGCCAAGTTAGCTTAGTGTTTATAAGTGTGAAGAAAGGGGCAGAGAGGTGGCAAAAAGAGTGCTTTTTTTTCATTCTCCTAACTTTCATCTCATCTTCCCTTAAATATTCTTCAACCAAACCTTCTTTTTCCTCAATCTTTCCCTCCTCTTACATCAAACCAAACTCACTTGTTAGTTAACTTGTTTTTCACTTTCTTTTTCTTTTTCTTTTAAAAAATAATAATTAAAAAACAAGAAACAAGAAACAAGTGATTAGCTAAGCTAGTAGAGGTTGCAACCAACCTCATAGCTATAATCTTTCCTTTCATTTTCCTCAAACTTTTTTTTTCCTCTTTGCATCAATATGGAGGCTGTGAGTAGTCTAAGTTCTTCATCTGTTATATCCAAAACTGTTTTGAAATTGTCAACGAATTGGAGATGGTGTCCTCCTAACAAGGTATATTGCCAAACTAGTGGTACAAAAAATGGTAATGTTTCTTCTGTTGTAACAGAGAGATCATCGGTTAGCTCGGAAAAAAGTTTAGGAAGTTTGGTTTTGACTTCAAATACTGAAATTAAGGTGAAGGATTTGGTGCCTTATGGTCAGCCAAGGCATGATGATGGTATAGGCATTAACATGTTTCTGAGAGGAAAGGCATTTCTCATTACTGGTGCAACTGGTTTTCTGGGAAAAGGTATATTATATGTTTACTTTACAGCACTATATCTCCTACGTTTTTCTCTCCTTACTCTCGACTCTTTATAACTTCATATTTTCCCTCCAGTTCTAATTGAGAAGATCTTAAGGACAGCACCTGATGTGAACAAAATATTCATCTTGATCAAGGCAAAGAACAAAGAAGTTGCTATGCAGAGATTGAAGAATGAAGTATTTATGCATTAATCTTATGTACTCATACACTACTTCTCTTTCTGGCTACTTTTCCACCATTAACAAGTTTGTTTTTTCAAAATTTCCATCAGATCCTCAATGCTGATATATTCAATTGTCTCAAACAAGTTCATGGGAAATCTTATCAGACTTTCATGTTGAGCAAGTTGGTACCTGTGTTAGGTAATGTTTGTGAAGCTAATCTTGGAATTGATCAAGACACAGCCAACATGATGGCGAAAGAGGTTGACATAATTGTAAATTCTGCTGCCAATACCACTTTTGATGAAAGGTTATTGCAGATTAACATCTGGAGTTGTGTGCATATATGTTCATGTTTTCTTTCTCATGCCTGAAGAAAAGTATATATTTGATAAAATTTGCAGGTACGATATTGCACTTGATATAAATACTGGAGGACCAACCCGCCTTATGAACTTTGCAAAACAATGTCACAACCTTAAACTCTTTCTTCAAGTATCCACAGGTAAGTGACTCACTCTCAGACAAGAAATTACTTGCGTCACCAATTTATCAAGAGATGTTTAACTTGAATGATATGTCTATTGACTGAAGAGATTATTTCATGTTAAAAACAGCATATGTTAATGGACAGCGACAAGGTAGAATTATGGAGAAGCCATTCTGCATTGGAGATAGTATAGCAAAGGAGAATCTTCTCTCTGAAGATAATCCAAACTCCTTCACCTCATTGAATGTTGAAGATGAGATAAAGTTAGTTTTGGAGTCTAAACAAGGTTTAGAAGATAATTCAGTTGCTCAGAAAATGAAAGAGATTGGTCTACAGAGGTATGTATATATATTATAGCACTAAATATTTGCTTGCTTCATTATATATTTGCTTAACATAGAGTACATTTGAATTGATCAGAGCTAACAAATTTGGGTGGCAAGACACTTATGTATTCACGAAGGCAATGGGAGAGATGATGATAGACAGTATGAGAGGTGATATTCCTGTAGTAATTATTCGACCAAGTGTCATTGAGAGCACCTACAAGGAACCATTTCCTGGATGGATGGAAGGGAGCAGGTGAATATTCTACTTAAAACTCAAATCACAAAAAAGACTTGCATATTCACCTTAAAAACTAATGTTACTTTCATATGCAGGATGATGGATCCAATCATCTTGTACTATGGTAAAGGACAGCTCACAGGGTTTCTTGTAGACCCTAATGGAGTTCTTGATGTGGCAAGTTCTTAAAATAAATATCCAGTATGAACATTAACATATATAAAGGGTATAGTAGTGTGTATTTATTTGTGTCTCTCATGTACGTAGGTTCCAGCTGACATGGTTGTGAACGCAACCTTGGCAGCCATGGCAAAACATGGTACAGAAGGAAAACCAGGAAGTAGTAATGTTTACCAGGTTGCTTCATCTGCTGTAAATCCATTAGTCTTCAAGGACCTGGCCAGAATGCTATTTGATCACTTCAACCGTTCACCCTACATCGACTCCAAAGGAAGACAAATTCATGTTCCAAAAATGTCGCTGCTCAGATCCATGGAGGACTTATCATCCCATCTATGGCGAGACGCCATTAACAGAAGTGGCCTAACAGATCTGACCGATCCAAATGGAAAGTTGTCCAGGAAACTTGAGAACATCTGCAGGAAGTCAGTGGAGCAAGCAAAGTACCTGGCTAATATTTATGAACCCTACACTTTTTATGGAGGAAGGTAAGAATTTGGTCTTTATTATCCTCTCCATTAAGTTTTGCACCATTTTTATGAGGTTAAAAGAGTTCCAAAAATTTTCCAGATTTGACAACAGCAATACTCAGAGGTTGATGGAATCCATGTCTAAAGAAGAAAGATGGCAATTTGGATTTGATGTAGAAAGCATAGATTGGAAAGATTACATCTCTAATGTCCACATTCCAGGGCTAAGGAAGCATGTAATGAAAGGAAGAGGATCATGCACTTAATCTTACTCTGCTCCTTTATGTTTCTGCATCTTCTTACTGTAATACAAGTATACAACTGTTGGTTTTACTTTTAACTTTCTTTTCTTCACAAAAGACTTGTGATTTCCGGACAAGATCATCTTTAACAAGAACTTCCTGATAATCACTGATGTAATATCATTTTCAATATACTATATTAATAATATCATATCAAAGTGATCAGTCTACCACAAAAATGTATAGGATTCATCATTTTCTATTTATATGTGCAGTGCAAGCCTACGATTATATACTTGTCTAGTTCTGTGTAAAAATGGAAAAACAACATATTATTTCCCCCGTTAATCTATATGGCTCTCGAAGTAGCTAGAATTGCTTTCAGAACCCGCAGAATATCTTATTTACATCAGTAAGAATAATATATTACACAAGTTCAAAATTGCCATACAAGAGTTCAAAATGGTCAGATAAGAACGTATTCCTAAATATCAACACAAACAATATATATTCTATTATACATGAAATATCAAGCATCATAGGCTCAGGTGAAAGAATAGAGAAGGCACAAGATCCACCACAGACCAAGCAAGACCAGCGTACTGAAAGAGCCTAATACCAGTATCAACTTCAAATGAGTCCTGCCGGGAGAAAAAGAATAGTTTTTGAATATAACCTGCTTGCTTTATTTCATCTGACTTTTTAGCTGAAGCTGAAATGCTTAGTGATGGGACATAGCTGCTTGATCTCACTGGGATGCCCAATGCATTGGCAAGCATGGGAAGCATCCATTTGGCAAGAGCCTTGCTGCAGAACCTTACAAGGAGTATGGTTGGATATCCTACTATCAGTCTTCCCAAAAATGCAGGAAGGGTAAGCTGGGGATTGAAGACACGGGGTACACTCTCATGATGAAACTGATGATACGTCTGATGGACACCAATAACCTGGACAAAAGGATTTTGTTTTCATGAAATTAGAGGCACTTGCAAATACCATGTAAAAGCACACTTAATCACTTATCTATAAGGGATCATCACATCTTTCTATACATCCAAAAAAAAACTGAACCTGAGCACAAGGACGTGCATAATAACTAAAAAGAAATTATACGACAGTAACCTTGCCAAAAAATGCCAGGACAGCAGTATTCTGTTTTTCCAAGTACTCAAATTTTGAGGCGGCACAGAAATTCATTATGTAAACTATCATAGAAAAAACCAATACCAAGTAGTTTTTCCTCAATCTAATACATATGAAACCTACTGGTGGAGGAACCACATGTTCGTCGGAAATTTACATTGTGTAACTAGGTAAAAATAACTAATTTTTATGTATATATATTGCATATTGACTCTCCTTGGTTTCTTCGTGGATCTATCCTTTATAGTTTGACACCCCTTAGTGAAAATCCTAGTTCCACCACTGAAACCCACAAGAAACTAAGGTTTACGAGATTATTAGCCCTCGTCCCCAGAGAGACTGAGGTCTTGAACAGGAACATAAGCAGGAGTAGGAAAAACAAGGGACAATATTAGAGCGAAAGAGAAAGCTTAAGATTGACTAGGACCTACAAGGGAAGGAGCAGGCACATCTTCTTTCTCTCTCTCCAACAATTCTACTTATTCCATTTTCATTTAGTTAATAGCTAAGCAAATGAAACATGCAGGAGGAATCGGAAACCTATGCTACTCTATCACATCTCTAGTTGTTTCCTTGATAGCCAACAAAGGCACACATAGGTATGAATACAGCAACACATGCTTATATTTTGGCTATCAAAACCAAGGTAGCAACAGGAAAATGACTTCCACTCCAGGACAGCAACCCACACAATTTTTAGCCCTCAGCTGCCTTGTTTACATTACTAAATTCAAAGTTTGCACTATTGGTCATTCAATTTAAATGGAGTTTGATGACTTCCAATAGAATCATTTTAATCATACAAGTCAAAGTGCAATCAATAACAAGTTTATTAAGAGTAAAGAAAATGTTGGGCTGAACAGTCAAAAGACCACCTTCTCCAACAAATTGTCCAGAGACAATCACTTTGTAAATAGACCACTGCCTTCTGAACAACTCATCAAGGAGAAACCAGCGTGGAACTTTTTCATATCAACATAGCTGATTCACGTGAACTAGGAAGTAGGAGAAGAAAACTTCTACAATCATATGCTAAGCAACAAGATAACCATTTCCCACATTTTTCCTTGTGCAGTCATTTTCCAGTACTAAAAATTTTAGGCAAATGCACTGAAGCAATCTGGTCAAAGAACACAAATCTCAGCAGAAGGTCTCAACAAAGGAATAAGTGGAAGGACAATTATGACTTAACAAGATAAAGTCAAGCAATTACAGTTGTGTGCTTACAATTCCCAATGCCACACCATTAAAGGCTGTATGGAACTCAAAACTTGGAGTTGGAAACTGCGGTGTAGGGTAAGCAAAGAGCAACAAGAAGCATAGCACAGCCCAGAATGATGCAACTGCAAATAATTTCAAATCTCAGAACCAGGGCAAGATAAATAGTCATTCAAATATGAAATAAAGATGACAAAGAACTGGAAAACTCACATTAAGAACCAAATCTATTTTTTAAAAAAGGATAAAAAATGAGAATTTTTTGCAGGAGGAGCCAAGCTTTAACATCTTTGAGCTTCAGGAACCTCAAGTGCATTTCCAGGCAGTATAGTCTAAATATCAGCACCTTAGATGGTACATTATCAATTGTTGTCTTAAATATTTCTATCTACTTAAGCATCACTTGTCGTTTTTTTTTCTGTGTTTTTTTTAATATTTGAGCCAATGGTTTATTAGAAACAACCTCTATACCTCGTAGGGGTAAGGTCTACATAGACACTAACCCTCCCCATACCCTACCTACTTGTGGGATTACACTGATTATGTTGTTGTTTTTTTTGTATTTGATTGAAGCCATTGTTAAACATCCATTTGGATTTTGGAGTGTACTTTCTAGATACCACACCAGTGGTAGAAGCATCAGCAATATCACCACTCCTATTTTACTCCTCTACTGATTTGGAAGACTATTGGTCATGACAAAGTGATTTGGAAGACTCTATTGGGCATCTTGATCTATTTCTGTATTCCAATATGATTTGAAGTGGATATCTACCAAGAAGCACATCAGGGTTATCCTCAAGGCAGCGTAGCATCTCTTCCCAATTCTCTAGATTTTGATTTTTGAATGACACAACCTTAAGACCAAGGAAATTCAAAACAGGTAACAGTACTCATACCATTTTGCCCCGAAACTATGAAATCATCTATGTATTTGTGAACAGAAAGCCAGGATGCCAAGATTGCCAATCCGAAAGCTAGACCCGCAATGATGTCAATTAAGCTGTGCATTCCCAGGTATATTCTTCCTGACAGAAAGGCAAATTTGAGTCCTGAATGTTTAGAAGAAGTAAAATTGGAGCCTCATGCAGGAAAAATAGGACGTACCTACTGCAATGAAGAAAATAAACAAACAAACGATTGCTAATCCAGCTAATCCATTAATAACATCATCATTTTGTGTGTAGGATAAGATGTACTGAAGGAGGAACCTGATTTGTCCCAAAAAAGGAAATAAGAGGAGTAAGAATACGCTGATATAAAGCACAAAATGCAGCAGGTTGAGTATTTTTCTTTCCTAAACGAAGCAAAGACTAATATGCTAATTCCATCAGAGAATGAAGCAGCAGAACAATAATAAGAGGTGTACCCTGACAGGCAGACAGTGTTGAGTGTGTGCGAAGAAGGAAGTCCATATTCGAGAGCATTTTCTTTCTCATCTTCTGTTGCTGTTATTCTCCTAACAGGTGGTGCGCTAGGTCTAGGAGCACATACAACATCCTGCAATTTTAAACATGATCAACCAAAACTCACCTAGAAAAACTTACATACATACAATACATTAAGAGAAAAGACAGTACCTTTATACAGTTACCAATATAATCACACAAAGCCATCAAAAGGGTCATCTGTCTAGCCAATTTACAATGCCCACTCTGCAACATAAAAACTCCACTATAAAAGAAGATAGATAGCTTTGCAATTGTAAGAAACACAAGTACAAATTGCAAAACAAAGACATACCCAGAATAGCAATGGAAGGAAAGCAGTGTAGAATGGCACAGAAACAACACAAGAAAGGGCAGAAAAGAAGGCATCCAAATACTTGTTATGATATTTCTGCAAAAAGGAAATCAATAAGTAAAGCCACAAACTTTCAGAGGCATCATAGAAAGTAAAAGGAGAGAGCAAACCTGGATCTTTAAAGTAATAGGAGTGGTAGAAACAACATAACTAGAAACCCATGGTTGAGTTAAAGATCTAATCTTTTGGGTGACATTAAAGATTGAAGATAGAATGACCCATGTACCAATTCCACACAGAGACAACACCTGAATGCTCTCCATCAAACCTCCTCTTCCCCCTTTCTTTTCCCAGAGAAACAATGATTCCTCTGGCTGGCTTCTTGAATTTTAACAATATTTTTCTTTGTATTTTAGAGAAATTGGTCTTTCCAAGAAACACTGATTTCCTTTGAAAGAGAAAGAGTCAGTTTGACTATCAAATTATAGGCATTATCAAGTTGTCTATTGCGTAATCTTCTCTAATATTTTTTCTTTATTGTCCCAATTTTTAAGGAAAAAATTATAATATTTGTATCTAAAAAAAAATTTATTTAAAGGATTTGAAGAATGATTCTTCAAGAATTTAATTAGCTGATCAAATTAGTTTGTTATAAGATGAAAATGATGTACTAGAATTCAAATTATAAAGAAAGATGGTATATATATATATATATATATATATATATATATATGTATATATACTATTTGTGCTTCGCGAGGAAATTTAATATTACCGAATTTAATAAAAAATATTTAAAATTTATTAGTCATTAAAATTAATGGCTCGTTTAGCCCGGCGAATAAATTGTGATATGGAATGTGATGAAATTGAAGTTTTGTTTAGACATGCGATATAATATTTTTGTATTGTATATTCTCATAAATATAAAAATCTCATAAGTTGTAAAACTATAAAAATAACCCCAGTTGTTAACTCAATCTTACCAAATTAAAAAAAGTTGATAAAATTGCATGATAAATTATTACTAAACTATTTCCTCTCCACTTTAGTAATGATTTCATATAACTTTAATTGATCAAACTTTAATTCAATAAAAAAAATTGAACATAAATTGTAGTGTACTAGTCTTTTATATATTCCATAGTACAGACAATCTCCCCACGTTAAACTTGCATTTCTCGATCATATGACCGAGAAGACGAATCAACAGTCAGGAGCGGCTCAAGCGTATTAGTGGCCTAAAGCAAAAATTAAACGGGGCCTTAAACTTAAATTGTTAATAACTTGTATATAATTTATTTCTTCTAGTTTTCACCCATAATATAATCATTCTTATTTTAAATTATTTTTCATAAGATATAGTACTCAAAATATCAAATTTCTTCTAATAACCCCTTCATGTTTCATGAAATGTTTACTTTTTGTATAAATAGTATTCAGTGTTTGTTGTAAAATAATAACTTATAACCTATTATAATAAAAAATGAGGCCCCTTAAATTTTGGGGCCTAAGGCACATGTCTTTTTTCAACACTGTCGAGCCACCCCTATCAACAGTATTACTTTGAGTCATTTTTTGTAGAAAGTTCAATCTTACATTTTGTTTCCTCATTTAAAAGTATCATAAGTAATTATTAGAATAAAAAATTAAAGGGAGAATGCATCATATTTGGACAACCATTCAACTTATTATATATACTTGAAAAGGAATAATATCATACAAAATTATTCAGTTTGTTAGGGTGTTTTTTGAAAAATCAACATAGCAAAGTGATAAAGTTCAATTTGAAACTGTACTTTTACCCCAATCGCAATGTCGAGAATGTAACGACCTGTCTAGTCGTTTTTAGCAGCAGATTTTATTTCGGGAAAAACTGTCTGAGTCGACGGAACCCACGACGGACCGTCACGGGCACGACGGGCCGTCGAGGGGGTCTCGTTCCAAAACACTTAGAATTCTGAAATTTGGGTACTGAAATCGACTCTCTGAACTTCGT
>NC_028639.1:16991948-17006033 GCF_001406875.1 Solanum pennellii
GTTTTTATTAATGAGTTTAAGTCTTCCGCATTACTTTCTGTTGATATTAAATTGAAATGTTAGGGTTTAGATTGGTTGGTTCGCTCACATAGGAGGGCAAGTGTGGGTGCCAGTCGCGGCTCGGTTTTGGGTCGTGACAGAGAAACATACCTATTACTTCATGAAAAGTATTTACAACTTGCAGTAAACTTGAGGATTTGTCCATACTTTATATTGAATATGAACAATTAATATCTATGTTTTTGGGATTAAAAGAGGCTCAAGTCTAGTCATATTTCTTTATAGGTCATCCGAGACATCCTAGAACACATGTCAAAAAGTTTATTAATTCTCTTCTTTTCATGGTTCACTCTGCACATCAAGGTGTGATAAAGATTTTAAGGTCTCTATGTCTTTACAATGGCGTATTAAATTTGAATTTTGTTTTCATCAAGAGATGGTTATATAGATATTTAAGGAATTTTTTACTGTACCTTCAACAATTTAAGTAGAGAAAACTTGCGTGAATACGCAATTAACGTGTGTTATTTAATATGTACTAACAAATACTTATAACAATGATTTTGCAGAAACATAAACAACAAGTTTATAACATGGGACTCAAAAACAACATTTATATCATATATTTACATAAAAAAGAATCCTAGGCACGTCTATGTGGCGCCACCACAAGCTAGAATGTTCTTTTAAATTGATTTATTTAAAAAAAAATCTTTCCTTTTAATGAAAAGATGTGACTTATGAAAATTAATGACTTTTATGAAGAGTTGTGACTTTCATGAAGAGTTGCGATTTTTATGAAAAATTGCAACTTTTATGAAAGGTTGTGATCTTTTCGAAGGATTGTAGCTCTTTCAAAGATTGTGACATTTCCGATAAGGTACAATAATCATTTGTCAAACTACCATTTGTTGTTTATAAATAAAGGGAACTACTTCTTTTTCTGCAAATTATTTTTTGCATCAATACACTTGGGAATAGAATCGTTCTATCCTGGGAGGATCTATTCCTTCAAACCTCGGGTACTAGAGGTGAATGATTTCCTTAAGTAAACACTTTGCATTCAATGGGTTCAATTTTTTCTTTTCTATATCATTCTATTGTTACAGATCCCAGTATATTTTTTTATAGTCATTAATATTCTTATGATATTAATTGTTGTTTTTAAGCACATGTATTAAACTTTGTGGTTTATGTTTATGTAAAAGTTATTGTTATAAGTATTTGTTAGTACAAATAAAGATTATTTATTTATTAAAAAAATTTAATATCTCGTGTTAATGTTCATCTAATTTTCCAAAAATATCAAATAGTAACACTTCCTGGAGGCTAAAGGATAAATTATAAAATCAAATCAAAGATGATTGATTGAAGGATACATGAAAAGATGTTATAATTATCATTTTCATTTACATTATTTGAAGGATTTGGACTCAGAGATTTGTGTGGAATTATATATACCTTCTTGTTGTAGGATCAAGTGCTATCACCACCAATTGCCTAAGCGGTTTCTTACAAGATCACTATGGAGTCTTGTATTGTTTTGAACAACAATTACACTCATTCTCTAAGAAACTTCTTTCTTGTGTTATTTGTGTTGTGTTTGGATGACCCCAAGTCCTCCCTTTTATTGGACAAGGTTAAGTCTTGTAACTCTTATTTATTCAAGAGTTACATCACCCCTTATCCTATAACTACTACTCCATTCATAACTCTTATCTTTTACTATTTCGGAGTTATTAGTGGAGTGTAACTTACTTCATGAATGAAGCAAGTTACTAGTTAACCCATCAACGAGTGTATCTATTTCCAGTATCTCCCACTCACACATGATGGGATGAAACACATAGGACTTTGAAAAGTAAATTCCTTTAGACATTCATACCGAGTGTATTGTTGTGACCGCTCACACACTAAGTTTTGAAGCTCTTACGCTAGAAATCCTTTTTCTAGATCAGCATAAGAGCCTATTACCCTTTTATGATCATTTATTATATACTATCATGTCATATAACGTGTCTTAGATGCCCAGACATGTTTATATACACACATGGTTTTTCTTAATCCTCTTTCAATTTTCAATTTTCATATGTCTTGTGTCAACACTTATGATGCTAACTAAAATAGACTTCATAATGGACCGGTCTTAGACACATGCATAATATGTATAGATTTGACATGATCTTCCTTTTGCCCACGTATCACTAAGATCAGGAGTAACTGCTTTCCTAGCATTACTCATTCAGGTTGCATTTTTATAAGCTTTAGATTCATACTAAAGTAGCATATACTAACTCATCACCTCATGATACTGTCAAAGTCATAAGGGCACTAGTGAAAAAAAAACTTTTTCAAGATCTCACATAAAAGTGAAGTAAGGTGTATTCACTTACCTTTCAATTTGCAGTAATGAAGCACATGCAGTATGAAATGCATATTATAGTGCGCCTCTGATTCCATAAGAGGGTATGCCAATTTTCATTTCTTTATATTGTATGAATCTTGGTCCAAGTAAATCATTTACTTGACCTGAGTTCTACCACTCTATTGTAATTTTTTTTATAGGAGATCTCACATTTGTCTACAAGTATTATGGGTAGTGGGATCCATAATTTTGATCCTTTTTGACATTTCTCTTGGATCTTATCCTAGTCTTTTACTAAAGCGACTTTAAATAATATATTCTTAATCGAAGGTGCCACATATATTAGATATCCTTTTAGAGTTAAGAAACACATATGTCTCATCTTGGCTCGCTTTTCATAAGCGCCCAAGGCGATTGCTCAGGTGAGGAAGTCAACCTTATCAACTTTTACGACATACTCTAATATTGTGGATGTGCTAATAAATAATAATAATGTATAAAACAACCATAAAACATCAAAAAGATATCAAGATATCCATACATTATGATCAAGATGTTCAAATAAGGAAATATATCATTTTACATCCCACGCAAGCCTAGAGATTTCACATGTTTAACAAAGATATCTCTAGGTATTGGTTTTGTTAGGGGATCCGCTACCATCTTGTGCGTAGAGATGTAATTTAAAACAATTTCCTTACGTGCTATGATGTCTCTGACAAAATTATACTTTATATCTATGTGCTTAGTTTTACTATGTTACTTAGGGTTTTTAGTATATGTCATTGCTGCTTGGCTATCACAAAAAATTTGCACTGCATCCATTGGCCTGCCAATGATCCTTAAGTGTTCCATGAATCTTTTTTGCCATACAACTTCTTGTACTGCTGTAGATCATACAATGAACTCTGTTTCCATAGTTTATAAAGTTATACATGTTTATTTCTTGCTACTCCGTGAAATGGTACCATGGTTAAGCAAAAAAAAACATAACTAGAAGTGGATTTTCTTTCATCCAAGTTTCCACCCCAGTCAGAGTAGCCCACCAACTATAAGTCACTTCCTTGATAACATAATTTGTAATCAACACTGCCCCTTAAGTATCTCAATTCTCAAAATTCTCTTAACAACTTTCCAATGTGTTTGTGCCGGATTGGATTGATAACGACTAACAAGATCCACTGCATAAAAAATATCGGGACGTGTACACAACATTGCATACATTAAAATCTCGATTGCACTTGAATATTGGATCCTCTTCATGGCATCTTTTCACTTTGAGCTTTGGGACATGTTTGAAGGCTCAAATTTTCACCTTTAGCTACAAGGGTGTCTATTGATTTACAGTCTTTCATCTTGAATCGTTCAAGAATTCTTTCAATGTATGATTCTTGTGACAAAGCTAATAAATTCTTAAAGCAATCTCTATGAATTTTTACTCCAAGGATGAATTCTGTTTCTCCATGTCCTTCATTTTAAAATTTAGGGACAACCAACTCTTTATAGCCTTTACAAAAGTAAGACTATTTCCAGCTAGTAGTATATCATCCACATAAAGGGACAATATCACAAAGTCTATTTCAGACCGCTTTATATACACACAATGATCTTCATCGATTATATTATAGTCGTAAGACGTGATAGCGTGATTAAATCTTAAGTACCATTGCATAAATCATTGTTTAAGTCCATAAATAGACTTTTTGAGCTTGCAAACTTTGCGCTTTTGACCATTTTGGATTAAACCAAATAGTTGTTCCATATATATCTTCATCTAGTTCCCCGTTGAGAAATGCAGTCTTTACATCCATTTGATGTAACTCCAAGTTCATACTTAAAACTATTATCTAGAATCAGTCTAATAGAACTAAATCTCACAACTGGAGAGAAGGTATTTTCATAAGCAATGCCCTCTTGTTGTATGTACCCCTTAGCCACCAAACGAGCTTTGTAGCGTTCAATTACACCATCCGCCTTTCTTTTAATTTTTGAGAACCCATTTATTCCCAATTGTCTTTCGACTTGGCGGAAGATCAACCAAATCCCAAACATGATTTGTCCTCATGGACTCCATTTCTTCTTTCATTGCTTTTATCCACTTATCCTCAGTAGGGACTACAAAAGCCTCTTGAACTGAATTAGTCTCTTCATCATCTTGCGGAATAACTATCAATGCTTCCCCTTCGATATGAAATCGACGTCAGGAAATAGTTCCTCGTATACTCTTTCGCACATGTGTCTCCTTTGGAATATTATCTAAATGAGTAATTCTCCCACTTGGATCAGCAAGAGAAGGTACAACTTCTTGTTCCTCACTTCTTTGATCTTGACAATTTTCTTGATGATCCACAACTTCATAAAATGACACAGTTTTATCAATATCCCCCTTACTAGGATATTTAGTGTCTAAAAATGTAGCATCTCGCGACTCAAGCTTTGTTATACTTACATCTTAATTTTCTCCTATGAAGATATAACCCTTTGATTGATTTGAATAGCCAATAAAGATGCATTTCTTGCCCCTATGACCTAAATTTGCATATTTATTAGAAGAATCATGCACGTACGCGGCAAACCCCAGGGTCGCAATATATATAAGTCAGGTTTTCTACTCTTCCATAATTCATAGGGTGTGGAAGCAACAGACTTAGAGGGCACACAGTTAAGCACTAAACTTGTAGACATCAATACATCTCCCCAAATAGAAATTGGCAAGTTACCCTGCGCCGTCATAGACCTAACCATTTCAAGCAAAGTTCTATTTCTTCGCTCAGCTACTCCATTTTGTTGAAGAGTGTATGGAATTGTTAACCATCTTATAGTTCCTTTTTCATCACATGGATAATTAAATTGGTTCAGTAGATACTCACTTCCACGATCAGTTCTTAAAGCTTTATTCTTAAGTTTAATTGATTCTCCACCAAATTTATAAATCGTCTAAAGCATTTTAATGCTTCTGACTTATGGGAGATCAAATAAACATGACCATGACGAGTATAATCATCTATAACTATGATTAATAAGAGGCTCCATGTCTCACCCTCACACTCATAGGACCACATATATCTGAATGGATGAGTTTCAATGGAAACTCACCTCTAGTTCCCTTTTCAAATGGTTTTGTAGTCGTTTTTTCGGCTAGACAATGTTCACATATTGACATTTCAATTTTAGAACTATCATAATTTATTAGTGCACAATTAATCTAAAAAAGTATATCGAGAATCCGCTTATCACTGAATTTTTATGCTGCAATGGTGAAAAGATAATAACATATAACAAACCTTGCTCTGATACCAATGAAGGATTTATACACGGAGATTTGTGTGAAATTATATATACCTTCTTGTTGTAGGATCAAGTGCTATCACCACCAATTGCTGAAGTTGTTTCTTACAAGATCACTCTGGAGTCTTGTATTGTTTTCCACAACAACTACAATCTTTCTCTAAGAAACTTCTTTCTTGTGTTATTTGTGTTGTTTTTTTGATGACCCCAAGTCCTCCATTTCATAGGACAAGGTTAAGGCTTGTAATTCTTATTCATTCAAGAGGTACATCGCCCATTATCCTATAACTTCCACTCCATTCATAACTCTTATCTTTTACTATTGGGAGTTATTTAGCGGAGTTGTAACTTACTTCATGAATGAAGTTAATTACTTGTTAACCCATCAATGGGTGTATCTATTTCCAACATTATTAATGTTTGTTACTACGTAATCTTGTATGTGAGATAATATAGCGTTTTAGTTTCAGTTACTGATAGATTTTAAGTATTATTTTATAAATTCTGGGATCATAAATTTTTGCGCCTTTGCACGGGTAATTTTACTAGTATGTAATAAAGGAGAAACATAGACAAGGGATGCGACACCTCTCTATAGTCTCCGTTTGCATTCATCTTTTTCTCCTCTTTTTTTGGCCTTTTTTAAAATTTAAATTAATTATTTTATTGTTAAAGTAATTACTTAATTTATTACAAATATAAATATTTTTTTAATGGATTGACATTTATAACAAAAACTCTTCACATTCTTTTTTTAGTTGTTTGTCTCACCTCTAATCTTAAAATGATAATTATTTCTTATATTTTAAGTATTTTTTAATTTATTCACAAAGAGTTATTATTCATGGCTTACTTGATCTCTTTAATTTTAACTTTGAGAAAAGACATAAAGTGACACCTGA
Organism: Solanum pennellii; assembly: GCF_001406875.1. Taxonomy (NCBI): domain Eukaryota; kingdom Viridiplantae; phylum Streptophyta; class Magnoliopsida; order Solanales; family Solanaceae; genus Solanum; species Solanum pennellii. The sequence goes on from NC_028639.1 coordinate 16,998,504, forward strand.
AGTTATCCCGAATTTTTAAAAAGACACTTAAACTACGCAAACGTCCTATTACCCCCTAAACAATCTTGAACTGATATTATTACATCATTTTTTGTCCACTTGGCATGGAGAGTATGCACTCTCTTAAAGAGCGTGAACAAACTAAAAAAATGAATATAATTTTATTTTTTCAAGTATTTTGCTATAAAATATATTTTCTTGTTTTTCTTATTATTTTAACTTTTTCTCTTTATTAATTTTCTTTTTTTCTTTCTTTCTTTTTCTTCAAAAATTAATCGTCATTTTCATGATAACTTTTCACTTTCATTATCATTTTTTATTACAATTCCACCTCCTTTTTTTACTACTATTAGTTTAGCTCTCTTCAACTTTATAAATATATCTAAATATTTTACTACATTTCAAACAATTTGATAACCCACTAGATTTCAAGATGATTAGTAGGTATTATTTATTTTTTAAAATCCAAATTTCACTTAAATTTTTTCAATTTCGGAGAATTTTGATTCCTACAAAATTATCATTTCTAGTTTTGAAGTTATATGAAATGAGATAAATTAATTGATGATACCTTCAAAATTTTAATTTTCTTAAAAAATAATTAGTTTTGTAATCAATATCACAAATACTAGAAAATAGTATAATTTTGAAAGAAAGAAATTTGACCGAAGAAGAAGAAAAAAAATGGAGGGGCTCAACTTGACGTAGGGATGGGATGAGGTGATAATTCAATTAAGACGTGTCACACAATGATTGGTGTGTGATAACCTCTTGCTATTTAGAATCTGGTATTGATCGAAAAATGATGCAATAATATATTATCGGAATTATTTAAAGGGGTACTAGGACGTCTCCCTAGTTAAGGTGTCTTTTTGAAAATTCGGGACAACTTCAGGTGTCACTTTATGTCTTTTCTCTTTAACTTTTAATAATATTCATAACTCCCATGATTTTTATGTCCATAACCTCCAAACGTAAATTTGCAAGTGTGTGATGTCTTATGGTATTCCTCTATTTTGCCTATAAATGAAAAATTACATTCAAGATTATCCTTTATCTTCTTTTTTATCATATTGGTTTGTGAATGAACTAACATGTAAGAAAAAAGAAGTACATGAAAGTAAGAAATATTTCATTCTCAAGTTTTTATTTTTTCAGTTCCTCTATTCTCTCTCTCTCTCTCTCTCTCTCTCTCTCTATATATATATATATATANATATATATATATATATATATATATATATATTTGATTTATGAATGAAGTAACACGTAATAAGAAAGAAGTATATGAAGGTGTGAAATATTTCATTCTCAAGTCTTTATTTTTTTCATTTTGCACGCTCGGGCCTACACCTTGGGCGGAACTGACACTTGGTTACCATTGCTGGTCTCGAGCAAACCCTTGGCCTGACTTACTTAACTCAGTAGAAGACAACAATCATACTCGTAAGAAAGAAAGAACTTAACAATAGTATTATCTGGAATGTTTTAAAAGTTAAACATTCACACAAAAAAACCAAGTCTTTAACATAAGAATGGAAAGTAAAGACTATTGAACTACTAAATGTTTGTGAAACCTCTAAACTGACTGAGATGAATTTTGAGACAAACTCCACAACATTCTATTGGAATAATCTAGAAAGCAATAAAAAGATCTCCTCCGGCATGCAGGAGGCTCACCAATTGACTTTGAAGTGCTCAACTGGTCAACGATGTGCTGGATGTCGATCCTCGTTACCTTCGTCTGCATCATGATACGATGCAGGACAACTGTCATCACTACATTGAATGTACGAGTATGCAAGTTGGAAAGCTAAACAACACTTAGGATTGAATAGGAGTAAGAATGAATACTTACCTTGGCTCTGCTCAACTCATGATTTACTAACTCTTATTTAATATACGCAGTTAAAAGTAATTGCAATATAAAGAAAAACTGACTGAAAACATGCTGAAAACTCTGAATGTATACAAGTATACCATAATGTTTGAGATGTATATGAAATACAATAACTGATGTATATGAAAATACAATACTGCTGTAGAGATTCTCTAACTGACAACCATCACTTAAGAGCTACAGTGATAATACAACGTTACTCAGCCCATGCTGCCCGACCATCCTTACCTTAACAGAGTTTAGGACCTGACTGCCTAATGGATCCACTAATAAACTATGAAGAGGGTTCACCTAATGATTATGACTCTTTTCTAACTCATGATGGTTACATGGTTTACATTGAGACTGGAGTTAATCTGAACTCGCATCCCCACATAGGTGCTCAATACTACTCCCAATATATATATATATACTGGCTCTTATATTTTTAAAATTACTGATTCTGTGACTTGAGATTATTGCTCAAAACTTAGCTTTTAAAAAGCTCTCTTGAAAATCATAGTTTCCTCTTTCCTTTACTAAAACTAGTCATAGGCTCTGTGGAAGTCTACCTTCCTTTCTTTCTCAAAATTTTGAAAACATTTTTGTTTAAACTCTTAGGAACTACTTAGTTCCCTTATAACTCTTGAGAACTGAACTCAACTTGATACTCTTTGCTTACTTGAAACTTTAACTCTTAGGGAATACTTAGTTCACTTATAACCTTTGAAGAAAAGAACTTCAACTTACTCTTTACTTAGCCTGAAACTTGAGTCTTAAAAACAAAGTTTAAAATGTTTAAATAAGACACTTGAAAACCTTTAAAAACTTTACTTTAACTTACTTCTGAACTTTAGACTTGACTTCTTAGCTCTCTTGACATTGTTCTTAACTATCCTTGAATAGATTATGGATTCAAGGTTTCGACTTAAGTTCTTTGATGATTTCTAGGTATTTAGAATCATTTGAAGTAGTTAGAATAATCAGAAGGTGTTAATGCACCTTGGAGGGAATTTAGAAGGCTAAACTACGAAAACAAGATGAAAAACGTCGGATTAGGCATACTGGTGGCGCGCCGCGCTAGCCTCTGTTGACTTAGGCTTGATTCTGGCGCACTGTGGCGCGCCGCGCCAGGCCTTGGTTGACTGAGGACAAGTTCTGGGGCATTATAGGCGCGCCACGCCTGCCCCCAGGTGCGTTTGATGAATTTTTCAACTTGTTTTCCATCCCCAAACTCTCCAAAACTTCTTAGTTCTTTCACTAAACGATTGGGACTATTGGTACTATCAATAACTACTGTATTCAAATCAAAATAACTCGAATTAACAAGTATCCAATCAACAATGGCAGCCAACAATCCAATCAAACAAGAAATAGAAACGTTCATTCAAGAATTTAAGTCCTAATATGAAATCAATCCACAAACTCGCTGAACTGAAATAATTTGGGGTGTAGATGAAGTAACCAACACAAAAGATCTCACATACCTTAAAGGGATCACCCCCGACGAAAGACACGCAATGATTCTTGGTGTTTTTGTTTCTTCTTCTCCTTTCTCCTTTTTTTCTCCTCTTCTTTTTTCTTCTCTCAAAACCCTAACTTGTTTTCTAAATGCGTAAACTGAATTGGATCTGCTTCGACCCCAACGTATTACCCAAAAGTGAAATTAATTATTTGGTTAAGGAAAAGACCAAAACACCCTTAACAAATTCGGATTTGGACTTTTCTCTGTCCAACAACCCAAATTTCAAAAGTCATATATCCCTCATACGACCTCGAAATTTCACAAATTTGACGTCGTTGGAAAGTTCCTCCCAAGATCTTTCCATTCATATAATAAACTCACCCTAACTCCTCCTGAGTTGGAAGTTAGGTCGTTTGAAAATAACCAAAACTCACTTTTGAAATATGGAATTTTTTTTCCAGATTTCCCTATTTACTTCCAAACATAATTATTCTTGTTTTCTTATCTTAAACTTAGTTATTTCAAGTTTCGAGATGTTACACATTTTCTCTATTATGTATATACAAATTCATATATACTTAATTTATGAATGAACGAACATGCAACAAAAAAGAAGTACATAAAGGTATGAAATATTTCATTCTCAAGTCTTTTTTTTCATTTCCTTTATTCTGTCTATACAAATTTTATATCATATCATATATTTATATAAAAGAGAACCCTAGGCCCACCTATCTGGCGCCACCACAAATCAGAATTCTCTATAAACTTATTTATTTTCAAAATTAGTCTCTTCTTTAATGAAAAGTTGTGACTTTTATGAAAAATTGCATTTTTTACAAAAAGTTGTGACTTTTACAAAGAGTTGCGACTTTTATGAAGAGTTGCAACTTTTATGAAAAATTGTGACTTTTATGAAGAGTTGCAACTTTTATGAAAATTGTGACTTTTATGAAAGATTATGACTTGTCCAAAGAGTTGTGACCTTTCCGATAAAACACAATAAGTGTTTATTCACACTACCTTTTGTTGTCTACAAATAGAGTGATTTTCTGTTCATTTTAAAACAACAAAAATTCTGAACTTCTTCTTCTGCACAATTAAATACTCGTGTACTTTGCTCCTGTTAGTGATTTACTCACGACACCATTGTTTTTGTATCAACACAGTGGTGAATTGAATTATTATGTCATGAGAGGATTTATTCCTTTTAAACCTCAGGTCCTAGAATGAAATAATTTCCTTAAAAGAATAATGTGCATTCAATGGACTCAATTTTTTCCTTTATGTTTCATCTTATTATTACACATAGTGGTATGTTTTTTTTGCAGTCATTAATTTATGCTTATTTTATTAATTTTTATTTTTGAGTATATGTTTTAAATTTTGTTAGTCAAGAAAATATATTTGAGTTTTAAACTTTGATCATTGAGTTGAAGAAAGTATATGTTAGTCAAGAATTTGATGTAATCATTAGACTATTGGTGCCATGTAGATTATAATTCTTAAACTTATAAAATAAATGACTTTGATCTTTATAGAGTTTTCTGTGGCTAAAAGATCCATGCGATGTCCAAGAAGGGACTTTGAGTGTTCAAAAACTATGGTGGTTCCACGCTACCTTGGAGTTTTATTTATTCAACTTTCTATCTTATCAAGGCATTCAATCGATCAGTGACTTCCAGAAAATAAAGGAATGTAGTGAGATGGCAAGTATTGTACTCAACCTTAATCAAACGTTTGGGGTTCAAATGTTGGGTTGAAGTCAATAGATTACCCCTCAAAGTAGGATGAATCAATATTAATCAAATATTAAAGAAATAACTATCCTTTTAAAATTTAGATTAAAAGTCCCAAAAAATAAAGTTTTAACCATTTTGATCGAAACATAAATAACAAAATATGTCTTTTTTCTATCAAAGTAGTATCATCGACTGTGTATGATTTTGAATAAGGGACTTTCCAAGACATTATATAATCCAATTGAGTGACATACATTATTTTACTGATCTCTCAGAGATGTGTTTTTATATTTTTATTGACTTATCATGTACACAACTAATTATATAAGATGTATAATATTTAACTTCTGTATGTAAAGACCTTGAATAAGAGAAAAACTCTCACAACTGATGAACAAAATGTATGTATTACTTAGTGAAAATATAAATATAGACAATGAAACAATTACATATCTTTTCTAAAGAGTTTGGTGATAAACAACTATTGTAAAATGAAAAATTGATAAAAGAAAATCATAAACACTTAAAATCAAATATTTTTCGCTTTAATATTAAAAAATATTTTCTTCTTCTTTGGATAAAATATTCATGACAATTTATCGTAGGGATGTACCCTCTAGAAAACACTTATATTATCAAATGTTTTAGAAGTAGATTATTGGCGTAGTTCACCACCGGGAGAAGGGCAGGTAATTCACCTAGTTTGATTTGTAAATGAATTAACATGTAACAAAAAAAGAAGTACATGAAGGTATGAAATATATCATTCTCAAGTCTTTATTTTTTCATTTCCTCTATTTTGTCTATATAAATTCACATTTAGTTTAACGAAGATTTACATTTATTTTACTATTTAAATCTGTTCTTCATCATATTTTTTATGAATTGTCTAACATGCAACAAAAAAAAAGTATATGAAGGTAAGATATATTTTATTCTCAAGTCTTTGTTTTTATTCTATGTACTTGAACATGCTTTCTTAATATGTTGTTTATATAAGCAAGTATAATAAAAAAAATACCTTTATAATTCTTAACAATGTATTGTTAATGTGTAATTATACTTTTTAATAGTCAGTTTTCGTGATATAATGCAACTTAATTGTAATATTTGTTAGATTTCAAGAAATGATAATTATTTAGAATTGTTAGTACTATTGAAAAAATAATATATAAATATATTACATATAGTTTAAATTTGTTTTTTTTCTTTTGGTATTATTTTTTTAATGGGATAATGCACAAGTACCCCCTCAATCTATGCCCGAAATCTCAGAGACACACTTATATTATTAAGGTCATATTACCCCCATGAATTTTTTAAAATAATTTTCTACCCCTTTTTGACCTAGTGACACTATCTTGTGGGCCCAGCGGTGGTTGATTTTTTTTAAAGATAGTGCCACGTAGGTATAAAATGGGTAGAAAATTACTTATAAAATAAGTTCAGGGGTTAATAGGACCTTAGTATAGTATAAGTGTGTCTCTGAGGTTTCGGACATAAGTTGAGGGGGTACTTGTACATTTTTCCTTTTTTAATTGGTACATGATATTTTATTTATAATCATAATACTTTTTTTATTCAATTGGTTGAATATGATGAAGAGTTTGACATATGAAGCAAAACATGGTGGCGAATCTACTAGCAAAAGAAGATGTAGAAAGAAAAAAATGAAGCATAATTAAAAATTATTTTTGCTAGATTTTTTTTACTTTGACTTGTATTAATAACTTAAGCTACTTTTCCTACTTTTCTGTTCTTCTGTAATACTACTGCTTAAATATTTGATAAGCGAAAAATCCATTGGATGTTGAAAATCTTACTGAAAATACTTTCATCAAGAACACTTGTACCGAATTAAGCAAAGCTTGTACTTCACCAGTAACTATAATAGAAAATTCTCATAGCTTGAGGCATGTCAAAAGACACTGTCCTTAAGGATATTTCACCCGATATGGATGTATCCCCCAACATTCAACAAGCTCTTCTATTATAATACTAAGAGCCATAAACTATTAAAAATTAAATCAACGGAAAAAAAACTCAACACTAGGATATATTTGACAGTATTATCATAAGAGTAAATCAAAAGAGGCTTATATAGGCAATCAAATAGACCAAACCACATACCTCCAACATTTAGCAAAAGAACCAAACGTCTCAAACTTAAAGAGCAATAAAGTCTCCAAGACTTGTAGATAATTGACTTAGAGAATTGTCAATAAATGGCTAACAATTAGGGGTTAATGACAATAAAGATTAATATTGTAACGACCTGTTTAGTCGTTTTTAGCAGCAGATTTTATTTCTGGGAAAACTGTCTGAGTCGACGGAACCCACGACGGACCGTCATGAGCACGACGGGCCGTCGAGGGAGTCCCGTTCCAAAACACTTAGAATTCTGAAATTTGGGTACTGAAATCGACTCTCTGAACTTCGTGACG
>NC_028639.1:17013555-17049565 GCF_001406875.1 Solanum pennellii
GTTTTTATTAATGAGTTTAAGTCTTCCGCATTACTTTCTGTTGATATTAAATTGAAATGATAGGGTTTAGATGAGTTGGTTCGCTCACATAGGAGGGTAAGTGTGGGTGCCAGTCGCGGCTCGGTTTTGGGTCGTGACAAATAGCCACTCAATGCTATTAAATGAAAGATGAAACTAGACAGTAATATGGATATTTTTTTTAGATAGTAGGATCATTTTTTCAACATTTGGTTGTTCCCCATTCGAGTAAGTAAAATATCTTTTTAATATATTATTTTTGAAAAAAGTGGGTAATATTTTTCGGAAGAACAAAATGTAAAATATCCTTGAGATTATTAGAAATCTTACGAAAAATATGTTATCAAAAACACTTGTGAGAATTGTTATCTCATGTATACAGGTTAATCAAAAAATACAAAAACAGAATATAAATGACATAGACAGAATACTGTAAATCTGAGTCCACAAAAATTACTGTGTTTCCTTAAGAAATTTAATCCCCTCACTTTATCCGAGGTTGCAAATTAATTTCTCCCAAGATAAAATAAATTAACCTGTTAAAGAAGTAGTGGTACCTCAAACTTCAATAACTTCAGCGAACGCAAGAACAGTACAAGAGCACACACAGACTTAGTCAATCGATAATTTTTTTTATAAGAGAAAATGTATGCAGAGAGGGAAAAATTTTTAGTGTTTTGAAAAACGAAAATAACCTCTTATTTATAGCCACTTGCAACAAAGGAACGTGTCTGTTCGACAATGGTGTGAACGCTTTTGTTCAAACATGTCTTTTCAGACCGTTGTGTCTTTTCAGAAAAATAACAGTTTTCTGGAAGGAACATGTCCCTTCAGAAAAAACGTTAGTGTTACATGCATATTTAAATAAATTTCGTTATCATTTGTCAAATTCAAATGTCGATGCTGAAGTCGAGGCCGAGCGACGACACGACAAGAGTGGGCACCTTCTTCTTAACCCTTTAAGAAGTAAATGAAGTGTTTCCTAATATAAGGACAACAATTTCCTTTCTTCTACCAATATGTAAGAAATGACTTTTCATTTGCACTTTGCAAATGACTTTTCATTTTCCTTTCAAAATTGATTCCCCACTTTTCCATTTTCTCTTCTCTTTTCTCATTTACATTTTGATAAAACCCAACAAGAATTCTCATAGGGTGAGCGTGTCAAAGGATATTGTTCATAAGATCTCACCTAATATAGATTCCCCAAAATTTAACAAACTCTTCGAATATAAATAATCCCCGCAAAAGAAGATTATATATGCAATGAAGTCAACATCTCAAAGGAAAATAAATAATATTATGAGAATGTCATAAAATACATTAAAGACAATTCAATATGGGCAACTAAAGACAATTAATTTTGGTCAAATGAAGATGTTGCAACTGCCATATATATTACCAAAAAACTTTAATAGTAAACAATAAGATAATTAAAAGTATATTAAGACTCACTAAAGAAAATGAATATAGATAATAATTATATGAATACCTCTTTGAGATATTAGAATTATTTTTTTCAACAAGAATACCTTATCCTTATGGTTATTCCAAGGAGAAAGAATCAAATAACCACGATGCATAATGATGACTTAAAAAAATCATGTCGTCTTCTAAAAAAATCATTCAAGCATTAAGTTGACATCCACAACGTCCGTTATATTGCCTAAATTTTTATCTAATGAATCACAAACACAATAATGGTAAGATTATCTCCATGTAATCTATACGATACGAGTTAAAGGTATCCAAACACAATGTTAACATTACTGGTATTAATTATATTGTCAAACTTTCATTCGATAAACCCCCAAATTCCTAATCGTAACGATTAATTCAAGAATATAGATTTTAGCAAATAAATCAAAAAAAAAAACTTATGCATTTAAAAAGCTTCTTTAAACTGTTAAGAGGGTGTCTAAAATAATTTTTAAAAGTAATTGATAAGCTAGAAGCTAAACTTCATAAGTTGGTCATATCCAGCTTCTAATTTTTAACTTATTTTCCCACTTTTTAGTCTAAAATCAAGTTTAAAATTACTTTTTGTCTTTCCCAAATATCTTCAAAAATAAAAAGAATTTAAAAATCAAAAGTTAATTAAATAGAATCAATTACATGAGTGAATTCCTTTTAAAAAATAATTACTTATTTTGTATATATTCTTTGATAATTACCATTTATAGCAATATATAGCAATACTATATATTTTGTATCTCTATCTATCGCCTCTTTATCCTTTTTCTTTCACATTTTTTTGTCGCTCTTTCTCCTTTTCTTTATTTCTACTGTTCTCTCTCCCTTGTTTTCCTTTTATTCTCTTTCACCCTTTCATTGTTTCTATCGTTCTTTCTCCCTTGTTTTCTGATGTTTTTTTTTCTATTGTTCTTTCTCCCTTGCTTTCTGATGCTTTTTTCTTCTCCTTTGGTTGTTCTTTTTTCCTTTATTTCTTTCTACTTTTTAATAGAGTAGTCAATAATTTGTAGACTGAATAAAAGTCGTATCAATAATTAATTAGACAAGTAATTTAATAGTAACAAATGAAGAGACTTAATAAACTGCAAAAATGAATTAAACTTAAATTTAAAATGTTGCAAAATGAATTAAACCTGAATTAAAAATATATAATGCACATATTAAAGTTGAATTAGAAGAGAATTAAACGTGAATGCAAAATGTAGCAAATGAAAGAACATTCTATGATCTGTAAACTAAATAAAACTTGCATCAATAATGAACTAAACAAGTAATCCAATCATAATAAATCAACTAATAAACTGCCAAATAAATTAAACTTGTATTAAAAGTGTATTACACAAATATTAAACTTGAATTAGAAGAGAATCAAGTATGAATAAAAACATAACTTATGAAATAACATACATCGATCTATAAAATGTATTAAACTTGTATCACTAATGAATCAAACAAATAATTTAGTAGTAACAAATCAATCAAATAAACTGCAAAATGAATTAAATTTGCATTAAAAATGTGTTACACAATATTAAAGTTGATTTAGAAGAGAGAAATAAGAATGAATGAAAAATGCAACTAACGAAAGAACATACAATGATCTAAAAGTAAATTAAACTTGTATTAATAATAAATTAAATTATTAATCCAATAGTAACAAATCAACCAAATAAATTGCAAAATGAATTAAAGTAGCATTAAAAGTGTATTACACAATATTAAAGTTGAATTAGAAAAGAAAATTAAGAACGAATGAAAACTGTAACTAACGAAAAACAAGAGAATGATCTATAGACTGAATTAAACTTGTGTTATTCATGAATAAAATATGTATTATACGTGCTTATAAATTATTTTGGTTTTTATCCCTAAGAACGTAAGTGATGTTTGCAATATGTATTAAATATGTATTGTTCATGATTTTAATGCAATTTTAATACAATTATAAAACATATCTAATTCAACTTTAACACAATTGTGATACAGTTCCATAAACTTTACTTTTTTCGAGTTTCAATCTTATATTTCTCCTAAAATCAATTATAAACTTAACCAAACTCTCTAAAATTGAGATATTAACTTCAAACTGCATCTTCAATTATTTTTAGAATCAACCTATCCAAACTAATCACGAGTTCGTAAGATTCATAAAATGAATTCAAAATTTGAAGCTTTATAAATTATCATCAATGGTGAATTCTTGTTGCTGTAATTTTAGAGATTTCAAGATTCTGTTTGAACATAATATTGTACAAATTTTTGATTTTTTAATTTCACTTTCTCGTTATGTTTTTAGGTAAAAATAGTGAAATAGGAACACAAATTGGTTTGAGAATAATTATTTAAATGAAAAGTTTAAAAGAAGAAGAAGAATAAAAAAAAGAGGAGGAAGAGAAAGAATAAAAAGAGACGACGAAGAAGAAAAATAAAAACAAGAAGATGGGGAAGATAAAAAGGATAGAGAAAGAAAAAGGTACAATTTTTAATTCAAAAAAATGTTATATTTAGTTAGAAAATTTTTATTGACATAGATGATAAATATTTTCTTAATATAACATATTTATGTGATTTACCCATTTAAATAAGTCAATCCAAACATTCTTTTAGTATCTTATTTGGAATAGCATAATATCATGAATAAATTCATAAGCACTCAAAACTCTTAGGAATACACATATTATGCATTAATACAAAAACTTAATGAAATAAATCGTACTAAAATTTTACTCAACAATCTGAAGTGAATTGTGAGGCCTGCAACTCGTTTATCTTCTATGTCATAGCGATAGCGTAGAGTAAACTTCTGAAATTGTTTGACACATTAGGATATTTATAAATTAAAAGAATATATATATATATGTGTGTGTGTGTGTGTGTATATATATATATATAGACACACACACACACACATATATATATATACATGAATTAGACATCATATAAAAAATAAAACTAATCAACAAATAATGTAGTACTTAACTTGATACAAAAAGTACCAAATACATTTTTAAACTTTTACCCCTTTCTTTCTATAGTTGATCAGAAAGGAATTTAGAGTTCATTAATTTAAAATTTTGAACAATCTCTTGTTGGTCACAATGTCTAATGTGAATTTGCACGATATCTAATAATCTATGATAGATATTGTCATCAAAATTGAGCATCATATGTCGCTAAATTATACTTAAGAACTCAAAAGATATACTTATACATACATTTTAGCATCAAATAGCATTATATAATAATATCAATTAGAACTTGAAAATACAAAGTCCTTACAAATTCATAAAACATGTAAGATGCAACTACCTACTCCGTTTCGTGCAAAGAAAAAAAATATAGGACCAAAATCCTGCTTGTTACATGTATCAAAATATGCAGTACTTCTCAACTTTATATCTTGCAAAGTCATAAAGTATTTTATGATTTTGCAAGATATAAAGAACGTAACTCACCGATTTTGATATTGAGAGAGATCAATTTTAGGTTGGTTCCAATGAGACCTTCTGATAGAGCTATCACACATTCTTTAGATATCTACGCTAACAACAAACCTCTGAAAAATTACATATAGAACCCACAAAAACACCAACATATATACACGAACATGTTCATTGACCATTTCCCCAAAACCTTACAATTGAGATAAATAATTAGTATAAATAACTGATGTACTTTTTATTGTAGCCATATCAAATTTAAAACTCTTAGCATATGTCGTACTTGCAAGCTAGCAATATCTTTTGATGCCCCTACATTTATATTGTTTTTGCTATTGGAAGTCACTAGGAAAAAAATATCAACATAATACTGTCAATCTGCTACAAGAAACTGATGGCACAAGGCATAAATTGGAGGATTTAAACGCGAGGAAACTGAGATTACTAGCTGAAGTTCAGTAAGTTTGTTAAACTTTATCCAAAGGGTTTCATATACTTGACATTATTTTTTTAAAACATTCTTGAATTCAATATTTTGCCTTAGACTTCAAAATAATGCATCTTGGATAATGGATTATGGAACTAACTAAGGGAAAAGAATTATGCTGGTCATTATTTTGGAGTTTTATGTTATTTTTCATTCTTCATTGAGTTTGAAGATATAACCACTATTCTTTGGATGTCCGTTTTCTCGAAATGCTTGTAGACTTTCTTTTCTATCCTCCCCTTCTTGTAATAGAGGTTAAAATTTTTATTTATGTGTTCGGAGAGAGGTCAACAATGAAATATTTATGAAGAATGTGGTGCGAGATTTTATAAGTTTGCTCATTTGAAGTAGGTAGTATATACAAAGTCATGGAGTTGAGGTGTCTTGTGTGTGCTTGTTGTTGCATATCTCTATTGTTTGTGTTGTTATCATGCCCGTTACTTATCAAAAACTAAACCTTCATATTTCTGATTTATTGTTTTTGTGTGCATATAACACTAATGAATTTAAATATTGAATTAATGTCAAATATCGTGAAAGTATATGAAGGTGTAACACATTGAACTCCTTATAAGCTCTATCAAAAGTGAGTCACAATCACACCTTTTAACCTTGGTAATTTGAGACTCTATGTGGTTCCCTTCCTCCTCAAAAACAAATATAACTTTTCTTTTCTTTATTAACATACAAACACTTTGGTCTAGGACCTCCATGGGATTAGAACATTTTAAAAGTATTTTACTATTAATATTTTTCATAAACAAAGGTCATTTGTATGTCATGACTGCCAGTCAAACTACCATAAATAGGATCACTTGACAATTCATCTCTAGTAGCACCAAGAGAAATTGTTTGAGTGTACACTATATTGCGTGTGAAATATGTGGATCCAAGCAATATAAGAAGAAAATATTTAGCAGGATAAAAACGAGTATACTATTTTTGAGTCAGTTATGCAGAAAAGGATTAATTAAACCACCCCGATACAAATATCGTGTATCAAGCGCCATAATATTTGTGGTTGATCTTAGTGAAATCACCTTATCAACTGTGAGTCCATCTGTTTTTTGGATTATTTGCTAAATTTTCATCACTCATTTTCTTCCTTTGGGTTTTCATTATTGTTTATTTTTTATGTTGTATATTATTTTATTTCGTCATTTTCAAGTTGTATACAAGTCTGAACAACTATATTATCAATCATATAGACCACATATGGTGTCGAAGAATATAATTAACTCAACTTGTCGAAACAAAACTTTTCTTTTTTCCAGAAGTATTTTGATGCGTGCAATGACAGAAATTAAGGAAGTTTTACGAGCATGGTTGAGTAATTTTAGCTTTAATCATTCATGGACTACTATAACATATCAACTAATCTTACATGTTATTTGTGACTCCCAGACTTACTGTAGTTCCCATTTTGCTACATATGAGTGATTTTTTTGATATGATGGTGCGTCGTATTTAGACCGTTGGGTTAAGTACTTTATAAAATTATATAATTTTACCTATTTTGTTCTATTTGTAAATTGCAGCATTGTAAATTCAGAAGACGCTAATATTATCATGATATTTGCTCTCCGAGTTAATACATTAATATTGAGGACATACCGATAGTAAAACAAGGTTGATTATGATTACCGAGAAGTGTATTTGATAATATTGATTTATCATGATTATCGTGAAGTGTATTTGATAATTGTGATGTTGTATAATTTTCTAGAAGTGTACTACATTTGTTAGTTTTGATATAAATTATTCATAAAATTTTTCAAAAGTGTCCTATAAAGAAACATGCTATATTGTCGCAATAGTGATTTGAAGAGTAATACAAGCTCTTTGAACATATCTACATTCTACTAGATATAAGGAACGTGCTATGTCAATTGTCACAACAGTGTTTTGAAGAGTTAATACTTGGAAGAAAACAACAATATGGTTCTATGATTATGGAACTAAAGTTGGCTGTTTTTGTAGCACTTTCGTATGACTCTCATCGGACTCTGTGATTTCCTTTGTTCAAGAAAATGGTGTAAACCATTAATAGTAATGGGTAGGAAATGAGCAACTAAGTAATATGCTTGGGTTAAAGTTTGTTATTGCATTAAAGAAAAGCACAACGAAACAAAATAGACCACTCAATTTCTATATAAATTTTGGTACATATTCATCACGATTTATCATGGAATTTTGCTTTGTATTTACGATATTATTGTTATTACTATAATAATAACAAGAAGAAAGAAGAAGAAAAAGAAGAAATTTAGTCTAATTCCAGAGTTCCAAAAGGTGCAAGATGAAGTAATGATATCTAAAATATGAAGGAGTAAACACACAAAAGTTCTGATATAATTTTATGTATACATAATATATTTTTCATTGGAGGAGGGTTCGAATGAACTCCTCGCCCTACCTAGATCTTTATGACTTCACTTTTTTCTTCAAAAAGGTATAAAAAGACTGTTTTCTCTATATTGTTGACTCAAAAAATGATGAATGCATGTTATATTTCATGTTTATTCTAATTTATTTATAAACTATTTATTGTTCTTTGAGAGTGTTAATCACATACAAATGGACGAGACACATTCAACATCATATTAAGGCCTAAGTCATCTCTAGCCACTTAAAGTTGTCAGCATATTTCATTTAGACACCTTATCTTAGGCTTGTTCGAATTGAACACCTTTTTTAGTTAAAAAAAATACCTATCGAATATATTTTGACAATTAACTAAAAGAAAAGATAGTGTGTCATACACTCGCATCTGACGTGACATAATAACTAATCAAAAAGAGACATATGGAATTGGACCCATAAAAGAACAGTTGAACATAAATTAAAAAATAAAATAAACAAAAAATTATTTTTTCAGTAAAAATAATTTTTTTTTTAAAAAAAATAATTTCCCTGTTCTTCTTTCTTCTTCTTCTTCTTCTTCTTCTTCTTCTTCTTCTTCTTGTTCTTCTTCCCAAAGAACAACCCACCAACCCCACGCCCATTCCCGAGTTTCTTTATCAGAAGAGGCAAAATCGGAACTTCAGCTGTTTTCCTTTTAATTTGAAATTATACAAACTTTTTCCCACACATCCACCTACCCATCTCATTGAATATTATTCAATATTGTAATTGGTATTTCTCCCAATCTCACTATTTTCTTTAAACATTAATTTAGATCTGTTGATGTTTTTTTTCTTTGAGTTTTGTAGGATTTATATTTTTTAACGATTTTGAAAAAAATAGTTTCAGATTCGTCGAAAAAATAGAGTTTCATCAAAACTATTTTTGATGCAATTTGATTCAATTTCTTAAAATAATAAATTTAGATATTGATGGTGTCTGGGGTGGTGAAAGAAGGGGAGGAAAACGATGACTTGAAAAATAAAAGGGGAAGAAGACGATCGAAGAAAGAATGGCGATGACGGAAAGTTGGTGGCAATGGTGGTTGAGTTGAGTCAAAGAAGAAGAGGAGTTGTTACTTTAATTTTTTTTAAATAATTTTTTTTTTAAGTAAACGATGTCTTTCACGCTCTTTTGGTGTGTGTATTACACACATGCTGTCATGTCAGCAAAAAATGTTTAACAAGTACAAATGTATTGTAGTATAGGTAGTCAATAGGTAGAAGGTCGAATTGGAATGGCTAAATGAAATATGAGGACAACTTTAAGAGGACGTATATGACTTAAACTTATATTAAAACTCAAATTGTTGTTAGGCCGGTGCTATGCTATTCTAGTTTCTTTATTAGAAGTGGCACTTGAGGGAGGACGAACACAACATTGAACACAAAGTAATGTAAATTGTACTATAAATTTGGACCTCTATTTTTTCTTGCTTAGCAACGTGTAGCCTTTTTTTGGCATACACAAGTAATGTAAGAAAATGGTTTCATTTTATCTCGCTTCTACTAATCCATTTTTTTCAAGACTACTCTTCCCTCTCCTTCTTCAATTTCTCCAAATTTTCTCCCTCTCTGTATTCGTTTTTATTCTTCTTTTAATATTCTTTTTTTTTGGTTTGTTCTCTTTTACTTTTAGTGCAATATAAGTGTAAATTTCTTTCACTTTGCAGATGAATTAAGTAATGAAAAGTTTTGCAATGAAGTTGTTTGATTTTCTAAAGAAAGAGGTTTTCATATAGGTTTAACATGTTTGGTTGGATCTGAGCTCGCCGGTTGTTGGTTCGACTGAGACGGAGAGTGATGAAGAAGACCATACATCACTCTCCATACGTAGCAAAAAAATATATGTTCTGTTAATACTGAATCCATACCTCCTTCATAACAACAACAGTCTTCCTCCAAGCTCAACTAAGTCCTACAGTTCAATCCATGATGCAGGCATTTTACTTTTATTTTTATAATTATAATCCCTCAACGTATATATATGTCACGACTGGAATCTAGACCCCAAACAAGACCGACGTCGTTTAACTCTCAGAGGTCGCAGACAAGCCTACATACGTCATTCTTACTTCATCTAGGTTAATTTTAGCGGAAAATTTGAAACTTTTTGTTTCCTAACATGCTTACTAAACATTCTACTATATATATATATATATATATATATAATTGTTCACCATCAACCATCTAAAATTAAGCTGATCAAATGAAAGAAACAGTTTATTATAACGATAAAGATGTACTTGCCAAAATGGCACCAATACAATGTCTGAACAAAAACGGGAAAGAAACGCTAGTGGAACATACTTCACTAGCTCATTCTTACAACTAAGCTAGAATGTAAATGGGCAAGAATCCTCGAAAGCATGAGGGCCTACCAAGTCCGGATGAATGCTCGACATCCGGATAACTGCAGCGTTGATCCTGTAGCTCTAGCGTCCACCTGTGCCTGCACCTAAAAGTTTAGAGTTGTATAGGGTTAGTATACACTTGTACTAAGTATGGATATATGCAAGCACACACCAAATACATGCATGAGTAAGAATAGCTCTTTCCTAACAACATGATTGTAGAAGGTCAAGTCAGTGGACTTTCCAAATTGAGATTAAGAAAGTGAGTGAGCTTTCCAAATTTGGATTAGAAAAGTCAGTGGACTTGCCAAATTTGGATTTGGATAGTCATGCCATGAGTATAACATGCATCATCAAACTTATCATTTTGCAAACAACACATAACATATTTCACATATCATATCACGTAGTTCATATCATTCTTTCATATGCCATGAGACCTTGGGATCATGGACTTGACGTTAGGACTTCCCAAAATGAGGGCTCAACATATGGGACCTCAACTAGGGAGCCTTCTTTAGCAAACACAGAGTCTGCTTCATTCATTCATACGTACTTCATTTCATTTCATTCATGGGCCAGTGTAACACCAGCTATACCAGGATGTAGTTTAAGACTTTCATCAGGTTTGTTATGCAATGACCAAGAATGACCTAATGTCATTACTTGACTCTAATTCACCTATTAATTATCCTATCCTAACATCTTTGGTACCATTCGTTTCATTATGTGTATCATTTGAGGCTGGCCTCATTCATTCATTGGGAAATTTAACTTTAACCGAAATAGATCATGTGAGCATCATGAAATCCAGTGTCATGAAACCCTACACCGAAAAGAGGTGGAATCACCGGCCAAAGTGACCCAAAACATGCTAGCATACATGGGAATTGAACCCCGCCAGATCCCTATATTAGCAGTATAGGTTTGAAGACTAGGAGATATAAGGAGACCCATGCTCGGCATACCGGACAGTCTCATCTCATGAGAGTTACGTGAACCTCCGCCCTTCCCGAAAGAAGGCATCACCGCTCATAGCTAGTCTATCGGTGCTCAGTATAAAGTTCCATTACATTCAACTCATACATCATGGAAGTTGGCTTCTAGTATGAGGACACATAGCTCAATAGATGATTTCTCATCTCATCATTAGTATTAAGTGTGTTAATCTCAATACTTTCATTAGAGTGTTCATAGAGACTGGACTCTTCATTAACTTTACTCTCTCATAGGTGAGTACGTTTTGGTAACATTTACTTAGGCTCGTTTGAGATTGCTCTTATCTTTTACATTAGCCTCATACCATGTTGTCACCACATTCATTATCATTAGCACATTTGCTCTTCAAAGTTACTCACCCTTTTTTACGTGAATGTTCATTTCATCATATGCCAATGCACTTGGCCATTTGGTGTGTTTCACACTCTTACTTAAACCTTCTAGGATTTCATCATTTCATTTTTCATTTCATCATATGCCATTTCACTTGGCCATTTAGTGTATTTTACGCTCGTACTTAACCCTTCTAGGGTTTCATCATTTCATTACATACATCTTAGGTTCACTTATTTTTAAACGTATGCTAGACTTATGTGTCTATCTATACATACAACCCATGGGGCTTCATTCATAGTTTGTCTAAGTCATATTTACCTAAGATTATGTGGTACAAGACTTATGCATCTTGTAGATATGCCAAGATATTGATTTCGATCTTTAGAGGCAGCATTCATTAAATATTTACTTACGTATGACTTATGTGTCAATACGGAATTGAACAATTGAACTCGATTTCAAATTCCTTGGACAACACTTAATCTTATTTTGAATTTGATAATCACATTTTTCAGATTTGGGGGACCCTAGTTCGATCCCCATCAACCCCATAATATTTCCTTTCTTTTTCTCCTCTCCTTTTTCGTTTAAGTCAAGGAGGTTGTGGGTTCAATCCCCCACAAGCTCATTATTTTTCTTTTATTTTATCTCTTAACTTTCTCACCTATCCAAGAGGTTGTGGGTTCAATCCACACTCTCCACATTTATTTTCTCCTTTATTTTTCTCCTAACTCTCGCATTCATTCAAGAGGTTGTGGGTTCAATCCCCACTCACCACATCTATTTTTCTTTGCATTTTTCTCACAAAATTTGTATGCAATTTTCATTTAGTGAGGTCATGGTTTCAATCCCCAATGAACTCACATTTTAAAAAAAAATTTAAACGAAGCTCATTTTTTTTAAAAGTTGGTCGCGACTACAATTTCCAGCAGGCTGGAAATTTGGTCTCTTCCAATCCATTTTTGTCTTAATCTTTTGTTGATTTTTTTTTTAGATTTCATGTAATGATGTCTTGGGTTAAATCCTTAGTGATCTCACTTATTTTACATTCATTTTTCATTGCATTTTGTACCATTTTGTTTGGCCGAATCCAACCTACCAAATGCTGGAAATTTGTTCATTATTTTCAGCTTCTTTTTATCATCATTCATGCGTTAATTCTTAAGGCATTTCGTGGATCATTTGGTGCATCTTTAAGTGTAATCTTTTCATGATTATATTCAGACAAGAATTACCATTTCATCCAGCAACATTACAATACTTTTACACCTCATGATTTACACAAACATTCACACATAAAATTCAACCATAAAAACATTTTCACATACTTTCGGTTGGCATAACTTAACATGCTTACAATTCCAAACGCATTATAACGAAAATCAAACTTCATACTTAAACTACCAGCAAACATACCAACAACATGGTCTCTAACCTATTTCACATTGAGATCAAAGGGATACTAGGGACAAGGAGTTCGACAAGAACGGGAACAACCCT
Source organism: Solanum pennellii (assembly GCF_001406875.1). Lineage (NCBI taxonomy): Eukaryota > Viridiplantae > Streptophyta > Magnoliopsida > Solanales > Solanaceae > Solanum > Solanum pennellii. The sequence goes on from NC_028639.1 coordinate 17,026,565, forward strand.
AGTTTTCGAGTAGATTCATCTGAGACTTAAGGGTCTCTTGGGAAAGGTACCAAGAGTAAGAAAACACATACCCTTTATGACGTTCAAACCTAGACTTTATGCCCAAGATCTTCTCCAAAAATTACGCCCAAATCCCCTCAAAATCAACATCAACTCGACGGACAAACTTCTCTTGGCCTACGTGATTGATTTTGTTTGTTTTCTTATACTTTCGTTGTGAGTTCTTCAAGTGTGAAGAACTTTGGTTTACCTACTGTTTTTTGAAGTTATTTGGAAGAGAGAATCATGAGTGAGAGTGATAGAGACGTGAGAGAGAGAGAGATGAGCGTGGGAGAGAAGAGTTTTCTTAGGATTAGGAGTCTAGTTTAGGATTTAGTCAAATAAGGTTTTATTTAATTATTAAAAATCTGATTTCCTTTTATTTTAAATAAGCTAATAAATAATATATATAAATTAAAAATTACATTAATTTACCAACTTAAATTAAAAATAATTTAATTCATTGCTTCCACCTAGGTTCGAACCCGGGTGGAGCAAGACTTCTCTTCAAGAGCCCAATTTCGGCCCTCTCTCTCCAAAATGCCCCTCGACCTTATTAGTTGAATAATTAATTATATATTTAGGATAATTATGATACTACCCTTAGTCTGGAAAAAGACCATTTTACCCCTAGACCCTCCAAACCTAAGATTTTCCCTTTTTAAGTCCGGTAAAGACTTCTTCAAGTAAATCGTCGTATTCGAGAGCCCTACATGATTGGACACAACCTTTTCTAGATCAACTAACTTCCCAGGTTAATTGGCTTGGCTGTAGCAAGGGTTCAGAGGTCTGGTTCTACGCGCATCGATCCGTGTGAACCCGGTCTAATCGTAGGCCTTCTAGACACATTAAGCATTACTTAGCATATTCATTTTATTAGGGTTGTTACAATATATATATATTTACACTGCAAATTGGCAAATGTTTATACTTCACCTTATTCCTGCTCAACTCTACTGCTGACAATTCACCATAGAAACAAAAGATGATTAATTAACAAACTAGAATATATTCTAAAGGTTTTTCTTACTACTTGTATTCTGTATGTAATTCATGTGGATAATCCCAAGTAGAATCGTATCCCTATAATTAATCATATTCACATTATTGATAGATTTAATTGTTGTTGTTTTTTCAGTTTTATGATTTGGTTGTAGCTTAAATTGATTGCAAGTTATTGTTTCTCCTCCTTAATTTCATCTATTGTTTCTATTCATAACATTGTATTTCAATTCTTTTTCTACTCATTGTTATCGAAATGTAGCATTTCTTCCGCACTACTGTTCTTCCACAGTTGTCCCATTTTTTACAAATTATATTCCCTTTCTTCTCTAATTTCAGATAAATTTATATCTCAATTTGTCGTCTTCCAAACAATATCTTTCATACTTTTGATTGGCGTTACAAACTCAAGTATGTTTCTACCCAATTCTTCTTCTTTTTTTTCTCAGTTCGTCTTCCACTTCTCTTGTTCCCTTTAAAGTGTTATGAATTTGATGGTTCCCTTTATTGTTGTGCTCATGAACTAATTTTTGTGTAGTTGGAAAGGCATGACAGCAACTCATAGCTGCTTTTCCATCTCTTGTGAGTGTGGTACGCACCTCAAATTTTCTCTAAAGAAGATAGTTGTACATTGTTGGTCAGAGTAGTAATCTTGAAAAATTTTACATTACCAAAAAAACACTTATGCATATTCCTAAATAGTAACTCTATTTCACAAGAGATTGTCCGCAACTCAAAGATAGAAATAGCAATGATACAAAATAGCCTGCGAGATCTGCAATAGCCTATTCATGATCCGTACCTTAGAGGGATCGGTTCAAGTGTTGATCCAAACCGTATATACAGGCTAGCCAGTCGACATCGCAGATGTGGTCACAAGTACCTTATATGTTTTCTCGCACGATCTATTATACAATTTGATAGACCCAGGAACTATTCTCTCATATATTACTTCACTTGTAACTAAGAACTTTGAAATACAATTAGAATTGTTATCTGACCCATTTGTAGTATTGACTCCAGTAGGAGAGTCTCTCGTACTGTGTAGTGACAGTATATCATGAGATACCTAACCTAACTTGATTGAACTGGAAAGTGCAAGTATTCACTACCTATTGATCTGAACGCACATGTTACTGAGTTGAACAGTTAGAATATTATGTGTTAGGCTTTCTCGCACCAAAACTAATGAAACTACTAAAAATAATTGTGCTTTTTTGTTGTTGTCAGTTGTTCCTTGGCTACTTGCCGACGGGTGAAGGATTATTATAGGTGAGGGGCTGCATATTTGGAAATTCAGAAGTCAAATGCGCACTCATGGATTTTCAACTAATTGGTACTATTGCTTCTTATACTTTCTTCAGCCATGTCAGCTGCATATTGCTTGTTTATTATTTTATTGTTCTTACATTTTGGGACTTATACAACACCAATCATTAGACGTCTTTCCACTATTACTACTACGAAATATGTTCACGATTTCCTTGATTTTGGTGGGGCGACTCAACACGCTGACATTCGCAGGTGCTTCAATATCTGAGACTATATTACAATATAATTAATCATATCCTTTATTTCTACATTGATGACTTAGAGCGAGAACAATAAAGAACGGATGGAAGGGAAATATTGATATACAATTTTTATTATTATTATCCTGCTTCCATTTTTTCATAGTTGTGTTATTAATGATATGAATTATTTCATTTGATAATGTCATATATACCGAAAAAGCAAAATGAACACAAATGTTGTTATTGCTCTTTTTTTCTCCCGAAAGTGCTAATTTTGATTCTTAGTGATCTACAACTGTGCTCTTCTGTGTCACTTACCTTATATTTTCCATAATGTTGAAATGCAAAAATAATTTTATCAATCCACCCTTCAATTTTGTTTGTAATATTCTTATATTGAAGTACGAACGATAAACAAGTTCTATTGTGACTAATTTAATATGAATTATTTTATTGTTGGAAAAACTGAAGGTCCAATTCACATAGTTTGTTCTGAGAAGAAATGACTGATAATGTCATAAATAGAGAAAGGAAAATAAACACAAATATTTGTTGATGCTCTTTTATGTGATGTATATCTCTTATCAAGTTCACTCTTCCTGTTGCTAAAAATATAGCATCGAAGTTGGATGAAATGAGGAGGAAAAAATGACAAAGAAACAACGAGAACAAGGTGATACATCAAATGAAGTAGGAAGACATCACATTGGACATGAAAATAGTAGATCAAGAAATAAATAGAATAAAGATAACAAATTATAGTTTAGTCATGAAGTTGTTTTGAAGATATTACGTGGGAGGAGAAGCACTTCAGAGAACGTTGATCGTGAGTACAAAAGTGTGGAGTGAAAAAGGTGAATGATGCATAAATAAGTTTACATGGCCAAACAAAAATTGAGTATGGATAACATATAAGAGGAATGAGATTCCTTTTGGAGCTAATGTATGTTTAATTTTAGCCGATGGAAGAAAAATCGTATTGTGGAACGACAATTGAAGAGGTCAGTTACTTTTGCTTTGTAGCACCATGTCATCTATTTGGTATGGTTATTTAATAAAATTATTTTTTCCTGAATAAAGTAACCTTCTTATAATACATTGTTTAATGAATTTCTTATACTGTTTCTTCAAATCTTAATTTATATGTTGTCTAATTATGTTCACCGCAACCTATTAGTAAGAATGTTTCTCTTTACTTACTTTTAATTGCCATTAATATATTCAATTTTGTGGAAAAAGAGTTAACAAAAACACTATTAAATCTTTTGTTCCAAATATATGGCCTTTTAATTGTATTTATAGCTAGCCATCTCTTGAAATTTTAATACATGAGACAATAATTTGTAATTTTATGTCATGTTGTTGTTGCTATGCTTACTGATTGAAATGTCTTGGTGCAGGGTACACTGGAATTCTGTAGTGGTGTTGATCAATCATTAATAATGTATACGGAGAATGATCAAAGAAATCTCACCTTCATATTAGTACTATCAGCAAACAAACATTCTCCTGAGTTTTCAGATACCAACAGTTAATTCATCTGGGACGATTATAAAAGTAAGGCCACCGCTATCAATAGATTTTCCAAGATTTATCATCTTTGAACTTAACTTTGAATTGAAATGAAAAGGTTGTCTGAAAAGAAGCCTGTGTAATGATTTAAGAAATATATTGTAACATTTCAGAAAATATACTCGTCTAGTGAAGAGCCTATTAAGTTTTAAGAATAGGTATTGGGGGTACATAGTCATCCCAATGCCCAATATTTAGAAATATTGGGCATATTAGAAAATATTGGCTTAAAGGGTATTAGCATATTTTCTATGTATTAACAAGCTTTTCCAAGAAATGTACCTGCAATGAAGACCATAAGCTAAAAAAATATATTTTCTAGCATTTGCACATTAGGTACGAGGCATCCGTGTGTCAAGCCTAGGCACCATAGCACATGACCAATTAAAATGATCATGTAGATTAAGCAGTGCCCAAGGACATAGTGAGGATCCTTGGGACAATAAGTAAATAATCCAAATAAACCATCAAGAATAGTTAGTTAGGAAAGTACAAGCAACACATGTGCAAGCACATGTGAAACCAGCCAATGGGGGGGACCACACGACCACCATAACCGAATTCAGTTAGGGTAGTTAGGGGCAGGCGTGTGTAAGGGTCCACCCACGTGGGGCCTAACTCTCTAACCAACTCTAGACTCTAACTAATTTACCTAACTAGCTAACTAACCTAGGACAAATAAAAATAAATTATCTAGTGCACCCGACAACCTGAGACTTAATTGGGTGACACTAACCTAGTAACTAGTTCAAGGAACATCCTAGTACCTAACCTAGGATGGTCCAAAAGGGTTAGTTATGGTCCCAATGACTTAGGGGTACTTTAGTAATTACCCTAGGTCCCTAATTAATTAAATTAATGAATTAATTAATTAAGTAAAATTCACAAGCAAGGCCAAAACTCTTAGGAAAAAAATTTCATATTTGACTAAGTTAAACGCTTTCCTATTTTTAGTCAATCTAGGAGGGGTGTTTTAGTAATTAACTAATTAATTTATTTAATTAACTTAATTAGCCTAAGTTGAATTAGTCAGGATCAGTTCCTAAGACTTAGACTCACGTTCAAACACTAGAAAATTCACGACTCAAAATAGTGAGCAAACGAAAGAAAAATAGAAAAGTTTCTCTCGATTCTCTTAGGCGATTGCAAGGTATTCTTTAAGGTTTTCGTGCAAGGTGATCTTCGTATATTCATTCTACATAAGGTATGGGTTTTCTCTCCTGGAATTCTTTCTCCAAGAGGCCTTTCAAACGTTTTGAATTCATGAATGTCGAAACTAGGGTTGTTCCCAATGATATTGTTGAACGTTCATCTCCCTAGTTATCCTTGTTTTCTATTCTAATAGTATGTAGATGTAATCTCGAACATGTTGTTGGTATGTGGTGCTAATTGATCATTATATGTAGGGTTCTTGACCTGTTAATATCTAATGAGACCTATAGATTTGATTCGTATGATTAGGGTATTAGTTACATGAGTTAAAGAATGTTGTAATGCCTAATTGTGTTCGAGAAGATGAAGTTGTTATGAATCATTCATGAAGTTTAGTTCACTGTTAAATGTCGACCTGTTTAGAATGATGAAAGTATATTCATGAAGTTGATTGAATTGGCTAATGATATTCTCATGACCATTGTCTAGTGAAAAATTGGCTTATGCCAATAAATTGGCTAACAATATTCTAGATTACCATAATATGTGAAAGTTTAGTCTATGCCAATAAATTGTCTTACAAATGTATTTCCAAAATATAATACAAAATTGGCTAATGACTAAGTTATACCAAATTAAGCATGACCAATGTAACTTTGAATTCATAACCAAGGGTATGCCAATCATTGGGACAAGTCCCAACATACCCCTTTCCAAATGAACTATTAAAATAAGTAAGTACATTGAGCAGAGTTTATAACGTTCATAAAGAGTGGTATAAAGCTACCAAATGACATTGAACAATATAAGGTGAGTAATAACATAATCAAAAGCTTAAGAATTATGAAAGTGACCAGAATGAGGTGTTAAAAGAAGTGACACAAGTCTCACTCACTCGTAGACAATTATGTTAAAGATATCCACATAAGAGGGTGTTAATAATCGTGAGACAAGTCTCTTAACACCAAGATGATAATGTAATGTTAGATTCACATTTCATCAAGTAAAGAAAGGGATGACCGGTTATCGAAAGAGTTAAGTAAACCTCATAAGCAAGCTTCCATAATATTTGAGTCAACTCTAACAGTTGTAAAGAAAAATAAGTTGATCAAAGCACCGACAGACTAGCAATGAGCTTGTGCCAGCACATGTAAGCCTCATGAGATGAGGCTACTACCAAGGTTGATAAGTAGTCTCTGTATATCTCCTAGTCTTTGAACTATGTTTCCAGCATAGGAACTAACCAGTGGAATTCCATCTAAGAGAGCTAGGTATGATGCGGTTTCACTTTGGCCAATGAAACCACCCCTTTTTGGTGTGGGGCAGACACTAGATTTCACGTTTAGCTCACATGATCTATGTCGGTTAAATTCTCAAAGAAAGTATTCGGTTCACTTTAGCCGTGAACCGCCTCTTTTAGGTGTGGGGATAACACTAACTTGGTTTCACTTTAGCCGATGAACCACCCCTTTTCAGTGGGGGCAGACACTGAATTTCATGTTATCTCACATGATCTAGGTTCACTTTGACCGGTGAATCACCCCTTTTCGGTGTGGGGCAGACTCTGGATTTCATGTTAGCTCGCATGATCTTAATGCTAAATATTTCTTTAAGAAAGTAAGAAAGAAAGAAGAGAAATGTAATTTCAAAATGAGCTAAGAAAGTAAGAGCTTAAGTATGTCAAATCATCTATGGTTTATAAGAATGAAGTTTTAACAAGTTATTGGCTTGTGCCAAATCAAGAAATATGCTCCAATATCTTCACGTTATGCAAATGATCAAATAATGGGCATAGCCAAATAAAAATTGGCTTATAATGACTCCTTATATTATGACAATAAAAGGGGAGTAAAACATGATGGCAAATCAATGTCCCACAATCCCCATAATATGAAAATGATGAAATAAGTGGTCTAGCCAATAAAGATTGGCTTATAAAGATTTCATGCTCAATCTAATAAGAATGGAATGAGTAACTTGTAGTAAGGGTAGCCAAATCATTTCCTTAGTCTTTTGGATTACTTACTTAATTCATTGTAGGTATGGGACTACAATGAATCATTGCACTTGTAAGTAAAACATAATATTAAAGAGATCTTTGAACTACACAACAAGAAGAAGAAAAAGACTGAAAAATAAACCAAGTGTTAGGGAAGGAGCTCTCAGGTTTGGAGGAGCAAATTTCAAAATTTTCGTTCGAGTTGTTCTAAAATTATGTTCATGATTCTAAGGTCTTATGTTCATATAGAAAATGAGTTGGGTGATTTGAATGCATTAAATATGTCATATTCTTACCATAATTCACAAATAACGAATTAAGAAAGTCTAGTGACTTTACTTTCCAGAAATGACATGTTGTTATAGAAAGAGCTTTCCTTGATCATGCATAGTCCTTATGTGTATATGTGCATATATCCATACTTAGTACAAGTGTTTACTAACCCTATACTATTACTATTTTATAAGCGCAGGTCAGAGAGCAGATTGAAGACTCATTGAAGCGGTTTGGATCAGCGATCACCAGACTTTGGTAGGTATTCTTGAGTTCGAGGATTTTACACCTATAATTCTAGGTTAGTACTTTAGACATAGCTAGTGGATGTTGTCCCTGGCGTTTCATTTCAGAATTTTATTTAAAGCTTTGTGTTAAGGCCGTTTGGCAAACTATTAACATATATTGATTTCTTCACTGAATTGCTTAATCGATTGTAGATTGTTGTTTAGTTTGATCTTATTAGAATATCACTCTATATAGTAATTATATGAAGTCGATGTGTACTTCATTATGTTATAAAAGTTTTAAATTTTTCACAAATTTAACTATATGATTGTGATGAAAGCTAAGAAGAGGCTTGTCTGCGACCTCTGAGAGGTTAACGAAGCCGGTTGCATTCGGATTCCAAAATTCGGGTGTGATAAACTTGGTATCAAAGCATGAGCTTAAATTACCTAGGAATTAAAGCTCAAAATAACCATCTTACGACTTTCTAACTTATGGTTGTGAAGCGCACCACAATCATGACTTAGAGACTAAGTGATGATAAGAAACCTCCCTTATTCTACTCTTTGTCGTGCTGTGTAGAGCTTTGACATTTTGTGTCATTCTAGTGTCGGACTTCCTTCTTGTGTATCGTGTAGAAAATGAACACAAGGAGAAACGCAGGCAGAAGAGTCGAAGAAGCAGCTACTGGAGGCAACAAGCTCCTCCTCAAGCCCCAGCTGCTGGAGTGCAAGTGCCTGTCAATCCAGCTGCATTGACGGATGGAGAAGTAAAGGAAGCACTAGTTCAGATGGACCAAGCCATCACTACTCAGGCACATGCTATCACAGCCCAGGACACTAGAGAGGGTGCTCCTTAGGAGAACCCACATGCTAGTACCATGGCTAGCAGACAGAGGAATTTCACCAGAATGAATCCTCCAGTCTACTTTGGGTCCAAAACCAATGAGGATCCCCAAGAGTTCGTGGATGAAGTCTATAAAATTCTCTCTACCATGGGTGTGAATGAAAAGGAAAAGGCTGAGTTGACTGCATATCAACTCAAACATGTGGCTCAGGTGTGGTAAAAAATGTGGGCATATGGCCGAGCACCAAAAGCGGTCCCATCACTAGGGACACTCTCAAGACTGCATTCCTGAAGAGGTTCTTTCCCAGAGAGCAGAGAGAGGCTAAGGTTGAGGAGTTCATCAACCTACGATAGGGAGGTATGTCAGTCAAGGAGTATTCCTTGAAATTTGTTAAGCTCTCAAATATGCTTCTTCTATGGTATCTAATAGCATGGATGAGATGAGTGTGACTAGTGTATTGGAGGATCTGGAGGAGGAATGTCGGGTAGCCATGTTGCATGATAACATGGACCTTGATAGGTTGATGGTTCATGCACAGCAGGTGGAGGAGAGTCGTCAGAAAAAGAGAGGCCGAGAAGGCAAGAAGCCTAAGACCTCCGATCAGGCTGCTTCTAGTTCTCGTAGGAGTTCGTTTGGAGTTCTGGACAAGCCCAAGTTCAAGAAGGGGCACCAACGCTCAGGTAATTCTACTCCTTCCAGGAACTCGAATGCCAAAGTGGACAAGTCTGGCCCCAAAAAGGGCAATGATAGAAATGCCCAGCGTAGCAGCAAGTCGTGTGGTAAATGTGGCCGTTTGCATGGAGATGAGTGTCTGGTAGGTACTAATATTTGTTATGGGTGAGGCTAGAGTTGGCATATGGTCAGGGACTGCCCACAGATGAGGAATCAGGCCAGGACAGATGCTCAGCCTCGGCCTAATCCTACTGCTGCAGTCGAACCTCCCAAGAGGAACAAATTCTATGCTTTGTAAGGTAGAGAGGAGTAAGAGAAGTCAGCTAATGTAGTTACTGGTACGTTGCATGTCTTCTCTTTTCCAGTGTATGCATTGTTAGATCCAGGATCCACTTTGTCATTTGTTGCTCCTTTAGTAGCTAGTAAGTTTGTCCTGAGATCTTGCATGAGCCTTTTCTAGTTAGTACTCCCATAGGAGACGGCAGTAGAGCTGAAAGAGTATATAAAGAATGCCTAATTAATTTTATTGATAGAGTCACCCATGTTGACCTAATAGAATTAACCATGTTTGATTTTGATATAATCTTGGGTATGGATTTGCTCCATAAGTGTCATGCTACAATGGACTGTCGAAACAGGGTAGTAATGTTTCAGCTTCCAAATGAATTAGAGCTGGAATGGGAAGGGCGTGGTTCAAATCCAATAAGCCAAATAATTTCCAATCTTAAAGCCAATAAGATGTTATCTACGAGGTATTTATACCACTTAGTCAGAGTCAATGACTTAGAGCGTGATGTTCCTTCCATAGACTCTGTGCCTATAGTAAAGGAGTTTCAAGATGTCTTTCCAGAGGATTTACTAGGAATCCCTCCTGAACGCGAAATTGACTTTAGTGTTGACTTAGATCCCAACACCAAACCAATTTCCATTCCTCCCTATAGAATGGCTCCAGCTGAACTCAAAGAGTTGAAGTTGCAGTTAAAAGATCTACTTGATAAGGGCTTCATCTAGCCGAGCATATCCCCAAGGGGTGCTCCAATGTTATTCGTTAAGAAAAAGGATAGAACTCTCAAAATGTGTGTCGATTATCGGCAACTCAACGAAGTCACTATAAAGAACAAATACCCTCTACCCCAAATTGATGATCTATTTGATCAGCTCCAAGGTTCAAGTTTCTTTTCAAAAATAGATCTCTGGTCACGGTATCACCAGCTTAGAGTGAGACAAGAGGACATTCCTAAGACTGTCTTCCGTACTAGGTATAGTCATTACGAGTTTCTTGTCATGTCATTTGGTCTTACAAATGCATCAGCCGCGTTTATGGATCTTATGAATAGGGTCTTCCGTGAATACCTTGATTCTTTTGTCATAGTATTCATAGATGACATCCTCATATGGACAACATTTGAGAATGACATTGAAAGTACTCAGGGAACATCAGTTGTATGCAAAGTTCAGTAAATGTGAGTTTTGGCTGAGATCACTAACCTTTCCTGGTCATATTGTGACCAACCAGGGTGTTGAGGTCGATCCGAAAAAGGTTAATAAGTGAAAAATTGGCCGAGACCCCTCACTCCCACAGAAATTCATAGTTTCTTGGGTTTGGCTAATTATTACTGCATGTTTGTGGAGGGTTTTTCCACTATTGCTGCTCTGTTGGCAGCCTTAACGAAGAAGAAGGTGAAGTTTGAGTGGTCTAAAAAGTGTGAGAAGAGCTTCCAAGAGCTCAAAGATCGACTCACTTCAGCCCCATTGCTTACATTGTCGAGGAGTGATGAAGGGTATGTGGTATATTGTGATGCTTCCCGAGTAGGTTTGGGATGTGTTCTCATGCAGGGTGTCAAGGTGATTGCTTATGCTTCCAGGCAGTTGAAAGTCCATGAGAATAATTACCCTACCTATGATCTTGAGTTAGCTGTTGTGGTCTTTGCGTTAAAACTTTGGAGACATTACTTATATGGTGTACATGTTGATGTATTTACTGACCATAAAAGTCTTCAGTATGTTTTCACACAGAAAGAACTAAATCTTCGTCAGAGAAGATGGCTGGAGATGCTCAAGGATTATGACATGAGTGTTCACTATCACCTAGGTAAGGCCAATGTAGTGGCAGATTCTTTGAGACGATTGAGCACGGGATCCCTTTATCTATCATTTTGGATAGGGAAGCCCATTTCACTTCTCATTTTTGGAGATCTTTCCAAAAGATCTTGGGTACACAGGTGAAGTTTAGTACTGCTTTTCATCCCCAGACAGATGGACAGGAAGAGTGTACCATTCAGACCCTTGAAGACATGCTGAGAGAATGTGTTATTGACTTCAAGGGGAGTTGGGATGATCACTGCCGCTGATTGAGTTCTCTTATAATAATAGCTACCATTCCAGTATTGGGATGGCACCTTTTGAAGCACTATATGGAAGGAGATGTAGGTCTTCAGTTGGGTGGTTTAAGGTAGGAGAGTCTTCCATCCTTGGCCCTGAGATCATACATGAGGCTGTGGAAAAGGTGAGGATGATCAAGGATAGATTGGCTACTGCTTACAGTCATCAAAAATCCTATGCAGATAACAGGAAGAGAGCTCTTGAATTTGAGGTGGGTGATCAAGTCTACCTAAAGATATCACCCATGAAAGGGGTGATGAGGTTTGGTAAGAAAGGGAAGTTGAGTCCGAGGTATATAGGTCCTTATGAGATCTTACAGAGAGTAGGAAATGTTGCCTATGAACTGAAGTTACCACAAGACTTGTCTTTTGTGCATCCAGTGCTTCACGTTTCAATGCTTAAGAAGTGTTTAGGCGATCCAGCATCTATCCTGCCTGTTGAGGAGTTAGGAGTTGATAAGAACCTTTCTTATAAAGAAGTTCTAGTTGAAATCTTAGATCGCCAAGTGAAGCGGCTGAGGAACAAGGAGGTTGCCACCTGAAGGTATTATGGAGGAACCACCTTGTTGAGGGAGCGACATGGGAGGCCGAGGCCGATATGAGATACTGTTACCCTCACTTGTTCAGTTATTGAGGTTAGATATACTCTTCCTAAGTCTGGTTTTGTTTAAGAAACTCTGAGTTATTACTGCATTAGTCGATTTGATGTTTTAAGTCCATAATCGTGTGTCTGACACTTGCACTATATGAGTTAATTCATGCTTGTATTCATGTTGCTATTTTTGTATAGCGTAAACATGATTTTCATGTTGCATGAGTTGTAATGTGCATTAAGTTAAGTGTGATTGAGAAGGAAGTTCCTCAATCTCAAATATGAAGCTTTAGATAAGCTTGAGTAATATGCATCATCCAGAGTAAGTGTGAATCAGAAATTCACAAAGAGTTAAAGTTTCAAGTATGTTAATGTGTTTTCGAAATTACCCTCTTTGATTTAAAATGATATGTAGTGTCATTCAGGGATGAATGTTCCTAAATGGGGGATAATGTAACATTCCAGAAAATATACTCTTCTAGTGAAGAGCCTATTAAGTTTTAAGAATAGGTATTGGGGGTACATAGGCATCCCAATGCCCAATATTTAGAAATATTGGGCATATTAGAAAATATTGGCGTAAAGGGTGTTAGCCAATTTTCTATGTATTAACAACCTGCAATGAATACCCTAAGCTAAAAACATATATATTCTAGCATTTGCACATTAGGTACGAGGCATCCGTGACCAATTAAAATGATCATGTAGATTAAGCAGTGCCCAACAACATAGTGAGGATCCTTGGGACAATTAGTAAACATTCAAAATAAACCATCAAGAGTAGTTAGTTAGGAAAGTACAAGCAACACATGTGAAACCGGCCAGGGGGGAGGGGGACCACGCGACCACCCTAACCGAATTCGGTTAGGGTAGTTAGGGGCAGGCGTGCGCAAGGGTCCACCCATGTGGGACCTTACTCTTTAACCAACTCTAGACTCTAACTAACTGACCTAACTAGCTAAATAACCTAGGACAAACAAAAATAAACTATCTAGTGCACCCGACAACCTAAGACTTAATTAGGTGACACTAACCTAGTAACTAGTTCAAGGAACATCCTAGTACCTAACCTAGGATGGTACAAAAGGGTTAGTTATGGTCCCAATGAATTAGGTGTACTTTAGTAATTACCCTAGGTTCCATAATTAATTAAATTAAGAAATTAATTAATTAAGGAAAATTCACAAGCAAGGCTGAAACTCTTAGGAAAAAAATTTCAGATTTGACTAAGTTAAACGCTTTCCTATTTTTAGTCAATCTAGGAGGAGCATTTTAGTAATTAACTAATTAATTTATTTAATTAACTTAATTAGCCTAAGTTTAATTAGTCAGGATCAGCTTCTAAGACTTAGACTCATGTTCAAACACTAGAAAGTTCACGACTCAAAACAGTGAGCAAACGAAAGAAAAACAGAAAAGGTTCTCTCGATTATCTTAGGCGATTTCAAGGTATTCTTCAAAGTTTTCGTGCAAGGTTGTCTTTGTAGATTCAATTCTACATAAGGTATGGGTTTTCTCTCCTGGAATTCTTTCTCCAAGAGGCCTTTCAAACGTTTTGAATTCATGAATGTCGAAACTAGGGTTGTTCCCAATGATATTGTTGAACGTTCATCTCCCTAGTTATCCTTGTTTTCGATTCTAATAGTATGTAGATGTAATCTCGAACATGTTGTTGGTATGTGGTGCTAATTGATCATTATATGTAGGGTTCTTGACCTGTTAATGTCCAATGAGACCTATAGATTTGATTCGTATGATTAGGGTATTAGTTACATGAGTTAAAGAATGTTGTAATGCCTAATTGTGTTCGAGAAGATGAAGTTGTTATGAATCATTCATGAAGTTTAGTTCACTGTTAAATGTCGACCTGCTTAGAATGATGAAATCACTATAGTATATTCATGAAGTTGATTGAATTGGCTAATGATATTCTCATGACCATTGTCTAGTGAAAAATTGTCTTGTGCCAATAAATTGGCTAACAATATTCTAGATTACCATAATATGTGAAAGTTTAGTCTATGCCAATAAATTGTCTTACAAATGTATTTCCAAAATATAATACAAAATTGGCCAATGACTAAGTTATACCGAATTAAGCATGACCAATGTAACTTGGAATTCATAACCAAGGGTATGCCAATCATTTGGACAAGTCCCAACATACCCTTTCCAAATGAACTATGAAAATAAGTAAGTACATTGAACAAAGTTTATAACATTCATAAAGAGTGGTATAAAGCTACCAAATGACATTGAACAATATAAGGTGACTAATAACATAATCAAAAGCTTAAGAATTATGAAAGTGACCAGAATGAGGTGTTAAAAAAAGTGAGACAAGACAATTATGTTAAAGATACTCACATCAGAGGGTGTTAATAATCGTGAGACAAGTCTCACTAACACCAAGATAATAATGTAAGGTTTAATTCACATTTCATCAAGTAAAGAAAGGGATGACTGGCTATACAAAGAGTTAAGTAAACCTCATAACTAGAAGCAAGCTTCCATAATGTTTGAGTCAACTCTAAAAGTTGTAAAGAAAAAGAAGTTGAGCAAAGCACCGATAGACTAGCAATGAGATTGTTCTAGCACATGTAAGCCTCATGAGATGAGGCTACCACCAAGGTGGATAAGTAGTCTCCGTATATCTCCTAGTCTTCGAACTATGTTGTCAGCATAGGAACTAGCCAGTGGATTCTACCTAAGAGAGCTAGGTATGATGCGGTTTCACTTTGGCCGGTGAAACCAATCCTTTTCGGTGTGGGGAAGACACTGGATTCATGTTTAGCTCACATGATCTATGTCGGTTAAATGCTCAAAGAAAGTATTCGGTTCACTTTAGCCGTGAACCACCTATTTTTGGTGTGGAGAAGACACTGAACTTGGTTTCACTTTAGCCAGTAAGCCACCCCTTTTCGGTGTAGGGCAGACATTAGATTTCATGCTAGCTCGCATGATCTTAATGCTAAAGATTTCTTTAAGAAAGTAAGAAAGAAAGAAGAAGAAATGTAATTTCAAAGTGAGCTAAGAAAGTAAGAGCTTAAGTATGTCAAATCATCTGTGGTTAATAAGAATGAAGTTTTAACAAGTTATTGGCTTGTGCCAAATCAAGATATATGCTCCAATATCTTCGCGTTATGCAAATGATCAAATAATGGGCATAGCCAAATAAAAATTGGCTTATAATGACTTCTTATATTATGCCAATAAAAGGGGAGTAAAACATAATGGCAAATCAATGTCCCACAATCTCCATAATATGAAAATTATGAAATAAGTGGCCTAGACAATAAAGATTAGCTTATAAATATTTCATGCCCAATCTAACAAGAATGGAAAGAGTAACTTGTAGTAAGGGTAGCCAAATCATTTCCTTAGTCTTTTGGATTACTTACTTGATTCATTGTAGGTATGGGACTACAATGAATTATTTGCACTTGTAAGTAGAACATAAGATTAAATAGATCTTTTAACTATACAACAACAAGAAGAAAAAGACTGAAAAATAAATCAAGTGTTGGGGAAGGAGCTCTCGGGTTTGGAGGAGCAAATTTTAAAATTTTCGTTCAAGTTGTTCTAAAAATATGTTCATGATTCTAAGGTCTTATGTTCATATAGAAAATGAGTTGTGTGCTTTGAATGAATTAAAATATGTCATATTCATACCATAATTCACAAATAACGAATTAAGAAACTCTAGTGACTTCACTTTCTAGAAATGGCATGTTGTTATAGGAAGAGCTTTCCTTGATCATGCATAGTCCTTATGTGTATATGTGCATATACCCGTACTTAGTACAAGTGTGTACTAACCCTATACTATTACTATTTTATAGGCAGGTCAGAGAGCAGATTGAAGACTCATTGAAGCGGTTTGGATCAGCGATCTCCAGACTTTGGTAGGTCCTCTTGAGTTCGAGGATTCTACACCTATCATTCTAGCTTAGTACTTTAGATATAGATAGTGGATGTTGTCCCTAGCGTTTCATTTCAGACTTTTATTCAAAGCTTTCTATTAAGGTCGTTTGGCAAACTATTAAGATTTATTGATTTCTTCATTGAATTGTTTAATCAATTGTAGATGGTTGTTTAGTTTGAGTTTATTAGAATATCACTCTATATAGTAATTATATGAAGTCGATGTATACTTCATTATGTTCTAAAGTTTTTAAATTTTTCGCAAATTTAACTATATGATTGTGATGAAAGCTAAGAAGAGGCTTGTCTGCGACCTCTGAGAGGTTAACGACGCCGGTTGCATTCGAATTCCATAATTTGGGTGTGACATATATAGCTCATCCGGCTAGATGCTTAAGATCACTGCCTTCTCGCTTAGGGTTAGGAATTTGAATAGATACTTTTTTCATTCAAGACAATAACACTAGTGGGAAGTGTATGATCTTTGCTTTGATCTGAGATAATTGGATTTGAACTGACTTCTGAAAAAGAGATGCATCGTAACGTTAATTATAGGTCTTATTGAATCTATGTCATCTAGGACGATCCTAAATTAAACACAAAGTAGAACTAGCATTATTAATCCGTGATGATTTGAATCTTGGCCTATAAAAGATTTTGGGATTTCAATTTTCTCAGTAGCAAATTAGCAGCCAAGATTGTACATAAGCTTAGCTTCATGCATGTGGTCTGTAGAGAACATTTCATTTTCTTCCAAAACAAGGACCAAAGTCTTCACTTACATAATGTAAATATGCAAATGTTTGTCCTATTTTAATTCTAGTAAACTAAAGTAATTCAAATGGAATGTAAGTTTTAATGCTTTATGATTGAGATGACTAGAGACACATGTGATGAGTCTCTTGCGGCGATCAAAATTAACTCTTCTTTAGATAAAAATAATGTGTATCGCAAGGAACACATCAAAAGTCGGCCATGCTCAACTTCTTTTTTCTTCTAGATTTACTCCCTGCATACTCTCTCCTTAATTTGAGTTGTATTTTAAAATTTTCTGTAATATTTCAATAAACTTTTCAAGTATTCTCTCTTCTTTTTTTTCTTGTGTACAGTTTGGATGTGCTTTGAATAAATGAATTACATTTTGTTTCTAACTCACTTGCTGATCCCTTAGACCATACATACACGACTTGAACTAAATTGATTCCTTGTCATTTATGCTTTATATTAAGGCTGAGCAACGGAACGGGATGTACCGGTACCGTTTCGGTTCATCCCGGTTCGGTTGCCTACGGGACAGAACGGGACATCCCGAACTGGGACACGGAACGGAATGGAACCGCCGGTACCGGTTTATCCCGGTTTATTCTGGTTCCGATCCGATCTGGTCCGGTTCCGATTAATTAATTTATATTATATATTTATTAATTAATTTATATTATATATTTATTAATTAATTTATATTATATATTTATAAATTATAATTTATATTTTCTATTAAATAACAAATGCTACCCAAGTAACCCAACTACACCCTATTAGTATTACATTAGTATTACATTCGAGACTTAGTTGAAACAGAACCCTTCCTAAAAGGTGATTGCGTAAACTATGCACTCCACTAGTAGTTGTAAATTGAAATTGTAACTTAACACAAATTTAAATAAATTAAATTGATATTTTTTTTATATGTGTAATTGTTTTATCCTTATTTTTATTTAATTTTTTGAAATTACAAATTAAATTTATTTAAATTACAAGTTATAAATATTACTTATAAATTATAACATATTAATAAATAATAAGTTATAAACTTCAAAAGATTTAAATCTTGAAAACTTAATTAGACTTAACTTGCAAACTTAATAAGTAAAATTTTTATAAAAAATATCTTTAAAATAACTTAAGTAAGAAATTACACTATAAATTTAAAAACTATTAATTTAAACTTAGAAAATAAAAAATTATTCATATTTTCGTAATTTAAAAAAAAATCATTTTTTGAAATAACTAGATATGTCATCCCGTTTATCCCATCCCGTTCCATTCCATTCCATTTTGGTCCGTTCCGGTTCCATCCCGGTATATAGTGGGACGGGACGGAACCGAGTATCCAGCCCGATAATTTCAGTCCGGTTCATCCCCGTCCCAGTCAACAAACCGGTCAACTCGTCCCGTTTCGGTCCAGTACCGGTTCGTTCCGGTCCGGTGGTCCCGTTCCAATCCGTTGCCCAGTCTTAGTTTATATACATAATTGCATAACATTTAGCAGACTTTATTATTTACAGATACCATATCTATTATATTGGTGCCCGTGATATTATGTTCAGCACGGGCATTTCTTTCTAGTATATATACATGTAAGAGTTGTTCATAATATTCTACATATAACATAGTATAAAAAATAAAACCAATCAACAAAAGTTGTAGTACTTTTGCCCATTTCTTTCTATAGTTGATTAGAAAGGAATTTAGAGTTCATTAATTAAATAAAATGTTTGAACATCTATTGGTGGTCACAGTGTCTAATGTGAATCTAAAGGATACATTATGATAGATAATGTTATCAGAATGGAGCGTCATCAAGTAGCATTATGTAGTCCCCCATCCCCACCCCCCGCCAAGGTTTATTCTTCAGTAACATCAATAAGAACTTGAACAGACGAAGTCTTTACAAATTCGTACATGTAGGATGCAGCTATTTACTCCAATTCATGCCAAGTAATATATAGAAGTAAAATATGAAGTTGAGAAGTCCTATATATTTTGATACATGTAATGAGTGAGATTTTACTTCTATATTTATTACGTTATGGTTTTGCAAGATGTAAAGAACTCACCAATTTTTAATGTTGAAAGAAACTTATTTTAGGTTGGTTCCATTGAGATCTTCAATAGCATTTCATCTTTAGAAGTTACTAATGTTCAAGCACGCCTATATAAATGTGGCTTCTATGTGTTTAATAGACATTAAATTAAGCCAGAAAGGACAAAAATGTGTTGTGTACATCCTAACATTGTTGGTTTGTATGTAGGGGTATTATGTGAGTCCAAAGAGCATTAATCAAGAAATAATTATACTTTGTGGTTAAACAACACAAATTTAATCTCTCATTAAAAGTTTTTTTCTTTCCTTTTCCAGCCCAGAAGACTTCGTAGAAAATAATAGAAACTGGGAATGAAGATTCAATGAATAATAGATATTGAAGTTAAAATAATTGCCAAATTCAGCTCGCATCCATCTCCATCTATGATGGTAGCGATTCATAAGGTATGAAAGGGAGGTTAATGTGCTCTTCAATGTGTATAATGGTGACATTTTTAAACAAACAAAAATAAACTAGCATATAATATACATGATATAAACTTAACAAGTATAATTTCCAAAAACCTCAATGACCTCCCTTGTAGTTTGCAATATTAATCAATCAGGATGCACAATGCAAGTGAAGCCCCATAACAGTAATACTAAATTAGTATGCACAATGAAAGTAAGGTCTCATACCATTAATCTCCCTTGTGGTTTGCAATATAACTAAATCAGGATCCACAACACAGGTGACACCTTATAACATTAACCAATCTTATGGTTTGCAATATTACTAAATCAGAGGATGCATAACGCAGGTGAGACCTCAAAATACTAACCTCCCTTGTGGTTTGCAATATTACTATTCATATGCATTTCAAAAAAAAAGGTGAAGTCGCGAAATAATATTATATTAAACAAAGGCATCATTGAACTGTTGAACAAAAGCTGTCTGCTGGTGGTCTCCAATTGCCAATCTAACTACCATAACAATCTTGCAGTTGTCCCCTATAGGACCACAAAACAACAAGAACTCAACCCTGTTTCCCACTGCCAAAACATCATAATCCAAATTTGTTGATAAGTAATATACAACTGCAGGAAAGTATAGGTATTATAAGTTTAGAGGAAGCTAGTCCCAAGCACTAGTTACTCCAGGACCATATCCCCCACTATAATTGCCATAACCGCCACTACTATTACCTCCATCATAGTAATTCATACCACCTCCCCCTCCACTTCTATTGTATGACGAATCCCTCCTGAAGTCACGCCCACCAAAACGCCCTCCGCCAGCTCGCCTGTTTCTGCCTCCTCCGAATGATGAACGGCTAGCATAACGAGTCAACCATTCAGGTACATCCTGATTAGCTTCTTGCATCAAGTCAGCTAGGGGTTTGGCCATGGAAAGGTTACCATCATTAAAGAAAGCAGTTGCTAATCCAGTCTTGCCTGCACGACCTGTCCTGCCTATACGATGCACATAATCATCAATGTCATTAGGAAGGTCAAAGTTTATAACATGAGAAACATGAGGGATATCAAGGCCTCGAGCGGCCACATCCGTTGCAACTAAAATTGGGGTATCTCCTCTCTTGAATGTTCGCAATGCTTGCTCCCTTTCCTGTAAACAATAAACCCACAGGTAATGTTGACTATGATGAGCTGCAAAATAGTGCAAATAATAGTTTGTAAAACACAAAAAAAGGGACTGAATATACAAGTATCCTTCTCCTCAGCATATGATGCAAATATTGATAGCAAGATGATGGACAGTTTGGGAGTGAAACGCTATGTGCTTTTTAGATAAAGGAAAATTTATTAAGAAAATCGAGATGAACTGTATGTTTTTGTTTCATTTTTGGTGCAAGGAGAATTTTGTAAATGATGCTGAAGCAGTGAAAGAACTCGTTCAATCCCCTTAAGAATAGGAACGGATATTCTGATGGTATCTCGTAAATATTTTGGCAGCACCTCCTTGGTGCCATATTATTAATGCACTTGCCATGTCTCAAAACAACAACCAAAAAAAAAGGAATGGTTCCATTTAATCACATTGTAACAGAAGCACAGAACAGTGTCCAGTCATGTTTGAGGATCAAATTGATTTGATCCATCTCTATCAATACCCAATCTCACATACCTGCTGAGTCCTATCACCATGAATAGCAGTTGCAGGAAATCCATTAATACACAACCAATGCTCCAATGCATCAGCACCCTTCTTTGTTTCAACAAATACCAAAGTTAGAGAATGCTGCAGAAAACATTATAATGCAGTTAATAAGGCTGCCAGTTGATTTAACAAAAGCTTAAGACACCACATTGTACTTTATCATGTATAAACTTTATAGGCCTAATGCAACAAATCATTGTTACACAAAGCAGCAAATGGGGAGGATGCAGTCATGTTGTTCTGAAGAATTTTAAGAGGAAAGCCAGTCAACTAAAATGAGAAGTCAGGCAGAATGAAAATCTAAGCAGCCTACAATCTAGGAAATTCAGCATTCATATCTATATATAGCAGGTAAATAAACAAACAAAACCAATCATGGACAGAATGAGCAGGTAATAGTGATCAGGCAAGAGAAGATTTAAGCTAGTGACTTTATAGACCAAAACAAGTAGCTAGCGAACATTCTTGATTCTTTGCTAAGTTCCTGGAAGTAGAAGCCCGGATTTCTTCCCCACTCAGTCAAGCTGCTCCAAGTGCCTTAAACGGACTAAAGTAGTTGAGAATAATTTATATAGCAAGAGAGAGCCAAGAGTCATATGCTACCTTGCCATGAACCCCATTAGCCATCTGTGCATGAAGTAGATCCATAAGATGGCTTCTCTTGTCAACATCATGCACAAACTCAACTCGCTGAACAATCAAATCAGTACTAGAACCAACCCGCCCAACTGCCAAAAATATGTAGTTTGCAAGAAAATCAGATGCCAGTCTCTGCATTCCCAAAAAACAAATGAAAAAAGAAAAAGGGTTAGAGATCATATACAAAACAAGACTACAAATGCTCAGAAGATTTTACTAACAACCAACTCAGAAATCTGCAAGGCGAATTTGCCAGCATTGCAAGAAGACAGGTGCTGTCATGTAACAAGAAGAAATATTTGGATTCCGCAAGGAAGTTTTTTTTGGGGGTGGGGGTGGGGGTGGGAGGCGGCACTGGAGAAAGAAAAAGAAAAAAATGGATTGTTTAGTACAAGCTCAAACCATGGTTAAGATGATGTGGAATTCCAATAGAAAGTGTCAGTAAGTAGCAGAATACTAATAATAACAACACCGAATTGAAAACACCCCTACTGAATAAAAGAAAACCTGAATCTCTTTCGGGAATGTGGCACTGAAAAGCATAGTCTGTCTTTCACCAGGTGGAGGCATATCCATTTGCTGCACTATCCTTCTGATTTGAGGTTCGAATCCCATGTCCAGCATACGATCTGCCTCATCGAGAGCTAAATATCTAATCATCTGTAATGAAACTTTTGCTCTCTCAAGTAAATCGACCAGTCTTCCAGGAGTTGCCACAAGAATATCAACACCTCTCTCAAGCTCTCGGAGCTGCAGATATGTGACGAACAATTGTTCAAACAATAATGCAAGAAACACGTCATTTTTTTCCTTGAAGAAAGAAATGTTTATTGATATAGAGGGGTCGAAAATATCTAAGACATGTAGTAAGATGTGAAAAATCTACAGAAAACACCACTGACAAGCAACCTAAAACCATTAGCCCTTATTACACCACTGATTTGACAAAACTTGAACACTTGTTTGTCAAAATAAGGTATTTTCAAAGAGAAAGTATAGAGATGGAAAGTAAAAGCCCTCCGCGGCTTTGACATAGTTTGGTATTTAAGTGGAGAAAGGTAGAGAGCCAGACCCATAAACTACCAAGTTTGGCACCTAGCATATATATATATATATATATATATATATATATATATATGTATATATATATATGTGTGTATATATATATATATATATATATATATA